>NW_025180834.1:0-445 GCF_004010195.1 Chiloscyllium plagiosum | reverse complement strand
AGTGTTGAGGGACAGTGTTGAGGGACAGTGCTGAGGGACCGTGCTGAGGGACAGTGCTGAGGGACTGTGTTAAGGGACCGTGCTGAGGGACTGTGCTGAGTGACAGTGTTGAGGGACCGTGCTGAGGGACTGTGCTGAGTGACAGTGTTGAGGGACCGTGTTGAGGGACTGTGCTGAGTGACAGTGTTGAGGGACCGTGTTGAGGGACTGTGTTGAGGAACAGTGCTGAGGGACAGTGCTGTGGGACTGTGTTGAGGAACAGTGCTGAGGGACAGTGCTGAGGGACAGTGTTGAGGGACAGTGTTGAGGGACAGTGCTGAGGGACAGTGCTGAGGGACTGTGCTGAGGGACAGTGTTGAGGGACAGTGCTGAGGGACAGTGCTGAGGGACTGTGCTGAGGGACAGTGCTGATGGACTGTGTTAAGGGACCGTGCTGAGGGGCTGT
>NW_025180833.1:1512-2410 GCF_004010195.1 Chiloscyllium plagiosum | reverse complement strand
GTTGCACTTGATGAATACATTTTTTTTGAAAAAAGAAATTACAATTCGACAAATATTCATTCAGTCCCAGAGTTAAAATGTTGGTTCATGGTTTGGGCAGCCTGATAACAAATAGTGAATGACTGAGGAACTCCGATGCACAGAGTATTCCAGGTTTTATATTGCAGCTTACGTTAATACTGGCAGTATTATCAGACAGACTGTTGTGATAATTGCATGAGTTGATATGTGGAAATCGAACGTTTTTGCCATCACAGAGACATGTTCGAGAGGGGTCAGGGCTAACAACTCAACATTCTGTTGTACTGGAGTTATACGCAGGACAGGAGAGTGTGTTAAAAAGGAGGTGGTGTTGCGTTACGAATTAAGGAACAGTTACTGTAGTGAGGAGGGACAATACCTTGGACGTGACTTCAAATGAGGCTTTATGGGTCGAGGGTAGGGTCCAAACGATGACAGACACACTGCTGGGGATATTTTATAGAGCCCCAGAAAGATGAAAATGCAGGAGCAAATATATAACCAATTCACTGAGGTGTGTAGAAACCAATTTACTGAGGTGTGAAAGAAAGCAAGTCCGAAGATCTTACAGAGATAGGAAAGCATTCTGGAAATGTTAAAGAGACATGAAAGCAAGACCAGGGATGTTACAGAGATAGGAAAGCAAGGCTGGAGATGTTACAGAGATAGGAAAGCAAGGCCGGAGATGTTACAGAGATAGAAAAGCAAGTCCGGAGATGTAACAGAGATAGGAAAGCAAGGCTGAAGATCTTACAGAGATAGGAAAGCAAGGAAATAGGTGTTACATCGATAGGAAAGCAAGGCTGGCGATGTTACAGAAAGAGAGGAAAGCAAGGCTGGATATCTTACAGAGATAGGAAAGCAAAGCTGGAGATGT
>NW_025180833.1:0-891 GCF_004010195.1 Chiloscyllium plagiosum | reverse complement strand
CTGGAGAATGTATACTGGGTGGGCTATTTCAAAATCACCACCAAGAGGGGCTCAGCAGCAGCATTCCTGATCGAGATGGTCGTGTCCAAACGAACATAGCTGCGAGACTGGGTCTGCGCCGGGTGGGGAGGGAACGATGGACAGGGAGAAACATACTTGACCTCATCTTCACCACGGCTGCATAGGCATTGATCGATGACCATATTGGGAACAATGACGACTGCACACAGTATTTCTGGAGACAAAGAACCATTGTGAATAGTGTGTGTGTGTACACACGTGAGCGCACTTGTGAGAGATACTATCCCCATGCTAAACAGGACAGATTTCGAAGAGATCTAGAACTCAGCACTGGCCTGTGTGAGCTGACTTGGTTCATTACCAACAGCAGCAGAATAGTACTCCAGCACAATTTTCACTGTAACTGCCTGGCATATGGTCCACTTTACCCTGATCATCAGGCCAGGGGATAAACCCTTGTTTAATGGAGAATACAGGAGGGCTGGCCAAGAGAGGCTCCAAGTACATATCAAAATGAGGTGACATTACCAAACAGGCAACTTACACACCAAAAAGCATAAATAGCTAGTGACAGACAGATATAACCAACAAATCTGACCTAATCTCTGCAATCCTGTCACATGCAGTCAGGTTGAATGGTGGTGTCAATCAAACAACTCACTGGAGGAAGAGGATCGCCACATATCACCTTCCTAAATGATGGAAGAGCCTAACACAACAGTAGAAAAGCTAAGGCTGAAACGACCACAACACGTTCAGGCAGAAGTATCGATAGGCGGATGTATTTTAGTCTCCTCCAGATGGCAGTCTTCAGCTAATTCGATTCACTGTGCATGATAATTCCAAACGGCAGGAGGGATGGGGAATGCA
>NW_025180832.1:0-2410 GCF_004010195.1 Chiloscyllium plagiosum | reverse complement strand
GCACTCCCTCAGTACTAACCCTCTTTTCTTCTAATTCGTAGAATCTTGTGGAAATTTGAAGACTTTGGGTTTGCAGAGTCTGAGGAAGCATGAGAGAGACACACAAACCAAACCATGTCTGAAACTCTCTGTTATAGACTATTCAGAGGCACTGAGTCACAGAGACGCACAGCTTGGAACCAGCCCCTCCTGTCCTACTCGTCCATACCAACCAGATATTCCCATCTCACTTCATTCCATTAGCTAGCACTTGGCTGATGTCCCTCTAAACCCTTCCTATTCACATACTCATCCTGATGGCTTTTAAATGTCACAATTATACCGGCCCCCATCACTTCCCCTGGCAACTCCCTACATGCCCTGGAATCAGTGCTGAAACATTCATACTGTCGATACAAACTCGAATAAACACTATCCTACGAAAGCTATCATTGTCATTTTCAACCCACCCTTAGCTTCTTCATTCCGCTGATTTCAACAGAAGGAAAGAAACAGAGTTAGTGACCATCCACCGTGACCCTGTTATAAAACTTATTTTCACATGTGGCTTGTATGTGATTCCCACACCCTCGAATAGTTGCCTGGAAGGTGTGGATGAGCTGTACTCTCCTGCTGCAGTCCTTGGGTGTCCCACAGTGATGTTAGGGAGGGAGCTCCAGGATTTTGACCTGAACCATGTGAAGAGCTCTCTTACTGGAGTGCCCTTTTAAAGTTGGGAAGTTATTCTAGACCAGGAGGACCCGAGAGCTGCTGTCTTGTCAGAGAGAGAGGGGCCTGTTGGGTCACACACCTCAGGTGAGGGGCGAGGTTGAGAAGCTGGGGCCTTCATGGTAATTTCAGACATGATAGAGATTGAGCCAACAATGTTGGCATCACGAACCTGTTAGCTGTGGGAAGTGACCCTCCTTTGTAGCAGAGGGATTCAATCCCTTTAATAGAGCAAGCTTGAGAACTCAACACTAAAATCAATCTGTACGGACGGGCTGGAGACCTGAACCATCAATACAGAGATTGCTGAAGAAACTCAGCATGTCCGGCAGCATCTCTGAAGGGAGAGGGAGAAAGAGACAGAGAGAGAGTTCACCTTTCAATCCAATGATTTCTGCGGGAAGGTTCCTTAAACCTGCTTCTCCTGAAAGTTGACAAACAGGTTTAAGGCTTTGTAAGGTATTGTATTCGGAAGGCGGGGTAAATGGGAGAACAGATACAGAACACAGGCACTTCACAAAGATCCTTCTCAATGTAACTTTGTGATGTTCATTAGCAGAGGGATCGAACCCGGGTGGGGTGAGGCAACACTGAGCCCCCTGTGACCATCCCACCATCCCCTCCCTGTTGATGACCGTTTGATGTCTATACCCGGGGAGTATCGACCTTGTCTAGCGTTTATTTAAGAAAGATTAGGGACAAGGGCAATGCCTCCACAAGCTCAAGATGCTTGGTCCCCCTCGAAAAAATATTTATATCAATTTCAAAAAGAGACTTTATTCACAAAAATACTTTACGTACAAACATAGTCACTAAAGTTCGGTTCTGTTCAGTCTTTACAACAAGTCTTTGCAATGACATATATCCTCCCCTTGGCTGATAAACTGAAATGTTAGCTCTGAGCTATTCCTTCTGAATGAACATCACAAAGTTGCATTGAGAAGGGTGTTTGTGAAGTGCCTGTGTTCTGTATCTGTTCTCCCATGTACCCCGCCTTCCGAATACAATACCTTACAAAGCCTTAAACCTGTTTGTCAACTTTCAGCAGAAGCAGCCTCAGGGCATTGAACACAGACTGAATGACTCAGTGACGCTTGGATCAGGTCAAATTCTCAGGGAAACAGATGGTGGGGAAATTCAGCAGATAGCAGCAGTGAAGAGAGAGAGGAACAATTCGCATTTCAAGTGACCCTTCCTCAAAACGGTCTGTTCTGATGGAACCTTCCCGCAGAAATCACTGGATTGAAAGGTGAACTCTCTCTCTGTCTCTTTCTCCCTCTCCCTTCAGAGAGGCTGCCGGACATGCTGAGTTTCTTCAGCAATCTCTCTATTGATGGTTCAGGTCTCCAGCGCGTCCGTACAGACTGGTTTTAGTGTTGAATTCTCAAGCTTGCTCTATTAAAGGGATTGAATCCCTCTGCTACAAAGGAGGGTCACTTCCCACAGCTAACAGGTTCGTGATGCCAACATTGTTGGCTCAATCTCTATCATGTCTGAAATTACCATGAAGGCCCCAGCTTCTCAACCTCGCCCCTCACCTGAGGTGTGTGACCCTCCAGGCCTCTCTCTCTGACAAGACAGCAGCTCTCGGGTCCTCCTGGTCTAGAATAACTTCCCAACTTTAAAAGGACACTCCAGTAAGAGAGCTCTTCACATGGTTCAGGTCACAATCCTGGAGCTCCCTCCCTAACATCACTGTGGG
>NW_025180831.1:0-2410 GCF_004010195.1 Chiloscyllium plagiosum | reverse complement strand
GCACTCTCTGTATTAATCTTGCAGCGTGCCCACCACAGTACATCATGTTGGTGAACACCCCTGTCCTGACAGCAGCCACAGCCTCTTCATTCACAAGCAGGCAGCCATTCCCATCGTCTTCAGATCTCCATGTAGAAAGGAATGAATGTATCTTGGATAAAGGCCATCCCCTTGATACACGTTTGATAACAGCATCCCCCATCACCAACCAAGCACTTCAAAGTATTCCATGTGCACGGAGAGCAATGGGGTCACTTGGAGCGTCAAGGAGCAGACAATCAGGGATTGAGTAAAACCTCCCCTGTCTGAACGGGTCAGAGTGAACCCCCCAATACACAGTATCATTAATCCCTGTGATCCCTCTCCATTTCAGTAACATACTGCCTTCGATTATTCCTGTAAATGAAATGACAGATTATATCATGTTATATTGCAGCTGCTAAATTATTATCCATTGCCTTTACCTCTCTGTATCTATCTGTAGACCCTCCACCCTCTCTTGATAATTTAATCTCTTGCTTATCACAGCGACATGACCAAACTCAGTATCTCCATATCAGTTCCATCCTCCTGATCATCGATATAGATTGTAAATAGTGGAGGACCCAGCACTGGTCACTGTGTGACTCCTCTGGTGACGTTCTGTCAAACTGATTTAAACTGATTTATCCGGAGTGCCTGCTTCCTGTTTGATACATAATTCTACCCCATTACTGTGTAACACAGCCGTAAAGCTGAATATGAACAAGGAGCATCAGTCAGGAATCCAACCCTTCGAACCTGCTCCACCATGGAATACAATCATGGCTGATGTCATCGCGGCCTCTGTTACACTTCCCTGCTATCTCTCGATCCTCAAACTCTAGTCTCTTATTGTAGATTGCGCCACATGAAAAAAATATCCACTCCACATCTACACTTTCAATTACGTTTAACATTTTACAGACCTCAATGAGATCTCCTTTCATTCTTACAAACTCAACAGTATAAGCCTGAACTGCTCAATTTCTATTCATAAGAGAAACACTTCAAATATGGAATCAATCTAATGAAGTTCTTCTGAATTGCCTCCAATGGAAATACCTCATGCTGCAGGACACCCAAACTGTACTCCAGTTGCAGCCTCACTAACGCCTTGCATAGCTACAGCAACCTTTCTACTCTATCATTTTACAAATAAACGCTCAAGTTATGCTTGCATTCCTCATTACTTCAAGTACCCGCAAGTAAGTTTTCTGTGATATGCAAGCAGGCACCCAAATCCCTCTGCACTTAAGCACTTGGAAGTTTCTCTCCATTTAGATAATAATTTGCCTTTTTATTAGGCTGGCCAACTTGAATAACCCCAAATTTATCCACTTTAATTTTCATTGCCCAATCTACACATATAGTTTTTAAATCTCTTGCATCATCAATCCGAAGTAATTTCCCACCAATGTTAGTGTCATCTGAAAATGTAGCTGTAGCATTTTCTATCCCGTCAACCGAGTCATAATATCGATCACAAATGGTTGAAGCATGAGAACTGAAATCTATGGCACACAACAAATTGCATTTTCCAATAGAAAATGACACAGTTAATCCATCTTACTGCATTTTGTTGGTTAACCAATTCTCCATCCAAGCCAATAAATTACTCCTAAACCGATGCTGTCTGATCTTACCACGCACTCTTTGGAGAAGCAATGTATCTGAATCCTTCACGAAGACCAGATATATTCCATTTCCAGGATTCCCATTATCCACCTTGTTTGTCACATCTTTAAATAACTCAAGAAAACACTTCAATCATGATTTATCCTTTGCAAAACCATGTTGACTCCGATGAATTGGGGTTTACGTTTGCAAATGTCCACAACAATGGATTCTAATAATTTGCCTTAAATTACAATACTTTATTGTTACATTTTACTCCTTAATGTATTCAGTTATTATAAGTTCTTCCCTTTCTAAAACCTTTACGTTTTCTTTGAATTCCTGTTTGATTGGCAAAAGGGTTTTAAGAGATGTGCTCCGATTGCTGCATAAGCGGTATGTGTGGCTGACTGGACCCATCCTCCTGCTGGTGTACAAAATCGATGGGATGAAGTCTTTCTGGCTTTCCCATGTTATCATCTCCAAGGCCAGAATGACCACCCCCTTTTGATGCGTTAGAGGAGTGGGGGATTATGGAAACTTCCGTTGCTGTGCAACATTTTGAGGGGCTGATGAGTCTTCTCATATTTCTCCATAATAGGTGGATATACTGAAGGGTCTCCTCATGTATCCCAGAGATGGGACCAAGGGAGCGATTGGTCTTCTCTTGTTCCCATACAACAGACACGTGTCTAAATTACCTCCTCCTTTCTCATGAAATAAGTCTCATATAGATTTTATTCTTATCCAATTCTCTTGCAACAGACTCGGTGGG
>NW_025180830.1:0-2410 GCF_004010195.1 Chiloscyllium plagiosum | reverse complement strand
TGGAGGCTGGTATAATTACAAAGTTAAAAGACATTTGGATAGGTATATGAAGAGAAAGGGTTGAGAGGGTAACAGACCAAGTACTGGCAGATAGGACTAGATTAATTTAGGATACCTGGTTGGCATGGACAAGTCAGACCATAGGTTCTGCTTCTATGCTGAACATCTCTATGACTCTTTGACTCTATAATTGAGATGAGGAAGAATGTTTTCAGCCAGAGGGTATTTAATCTGTCAAACTCATTGTTGCAGAATGATGTGGAGACCAAGTCATTGAGTGTGTTTAAGACAGAGATGAATAGCTTCTTGATTAGTAAAGGGAACAGGGTTACAGGGAGAAGGCAGGAGAATGGGGACTGAGAAATATATCAGCCACGATCAAATGATGGTGTATGACCTCATTCTGCTGCTGCATCTTATAGTCAGCGAAGGGGAAGCTGTCAACAGGATGTTTTAGTGAATGTCTTATCTTTCTAACCCCTTGTCACCATCACAAGTGATAACATGGTACACTGACCCTGTCAAGATCCTGAATAACCAATTGAATGCCTCAAATAAAAAGACTGGTATTTGTACAGCACCTTTAATGACACCTCAAGGCTTCTTACAGTCTATGAAGTATTTCAGAATTGTATTTATAAGTCTATACAGAGCAGGCTTCCAAAAACAGCAATGTGAACACATCATCTAATCATTTCAATGTTTAATGAGAGATAAATATTGGCTGTGGGATTTTTTTATATTCACCCCTCCATGAGGTTTGGATCAAAGTGTCATTGATTGGACTGCAGTGCCAATACTGCAGCACTTCCTCAGCACTGCACTCAAGTGTCAGTCTGGGTTTTAATGATCATGTCACACATTACAAGCTCAGACCACCTGCATTCTCATCCAAATTATTAATATACGGGGTCTCAGGACAGATCACTGCATTAGGGGCAATTATTTTACACAGAGAGTAGATTGCACACAGCATAAGCTCTGCCAGCTGAAGCAGATGTGATGGGTTCATCAATAACATTTCAAAGAAATTTGGAGAAATACATGAATAGGAAAGGTTTAGGAGGATATGGGCCAAGTACACAGAAATGGGGTTAGCGTACATAGAACATTTGGTTTCCATGGACAGTTTGCGCCAAAGGGCATCTCTCTATGCTGTAGGACTGTATCAATCTCTGACTCTAAGACCCTAAATAAGGTAGCAATGACTGAAGATCCAGAGTAAATGTGGGATAATTTCCAGATAGCTAACACTCCCTTGACTTGAAATAGTGAATTTTAAAATAATCCAGATGAAGTTGGAATGCAAGGTATAAGGATACATATTCTGGAGAAATTTACAAACAAAATCTCAACAGGTTTACTCTCTTGGATTTATTGATGAAGTAATTCTTTTTAGAAACCTTGCTTTCACTCTAGTGAATCACAGATGTTGATTTGATTGAAGAAACTATTTTCAAATTTGATACTGCACTCCGATATAAATTATAATTACATAAGCATAAACATTGACAAAATCTGAATAGGTTCCGTGCACAGAGTGCTAGAGTAAGGATTTTTATCAAACAGACATTTTTGTTGTGGTGACTTAAGGATTATTTCACTGTAAATAACGCTGAGAGAGCAATAACTCAGGGATAAGTAATAACAGTGACTCCAACTACATTGCAGTTTGTACCAACTGAACGGTTTCAAACATGGTTAAATATTATCTGATCATGACATAAATGATCAGTTCACCCATCACTTTCAAATCTGAGGTTTTCAAATTTTCCAATTTTATGAAAGAGCAGCAACATTCTGGGCAATATAGTTACAGACCTGAGCAAAACAAGACCAGTTTCGCTATGTTACTAAATCATGTACATAACTGACACATGATGGAAGTCTAAAGAAGATCAGTCTGACATATTTATTTTGACTGAGCCCAGTCCCCCTGGAAAGACCCCACTAACCCCACAGGCAAATGATTTGGTCTCCCCCAGGAAAGACTCCTCTGACCCTGCAGTGAAATGATTTGGTGTCCCTCCTGGAAAGACTCCCCTGATTCCAGTCTGAGAATCACTGATTGATACATTCCCAACATCGTCATGTAGCGCCCACCTCCCGCCTGTGGAGCAACATGACAGGCAGGAAGGTCCCCGGGTTCCTGCAGCTCACAGCTCATTCTATCCAGTCAGTCCCTCTCTACAATTGAGCTTCTATTTGTTTCTTCTCTCCCCCTCCTTCTTTCCCTCAGACTGACACTGACCCCCATCAGTTTACAGCTGGCAGGAGGCAGGGGGACGGGGTGAAATTATGGGATGGATCTGTCAGTGCCCTTTAATCCCGCAGATTGTCAGCGGGGCGGAGTTTTTCCCGCCGTCATTCCATCCACGACTGAAGATGGGAAAGAGCCTCTCAGTGAAAG
>NW_025180829.1:0-2410 GCF_004010195.1 Chiloscyllium plagiosum | reverse complement strand
ACTCACTGTCCATTTTGTTCTGGGACACACTGCTGGTGTTGTTCTGGGACTCATTGTCCGTGTTGTTTTGGGATTCACTGTCCGTGTTGTTCTGGGATTCACTGCCTGTGTTGTTCTGGGACTCACTGATGGTGTTGTTCTGGGACTCACTGATTGTGATGTTCTGGGACTCACTGATGGTGTTGTTCTGGGACTTACTGCCCATGTTGTTCCGGTACTCATTGCCCGTTGTGGTTTGGAACACACTGCCCTGTTGTTCTGGGACACACTGCCCTGTTGTTCTGGGACTCACTGCTCGTGGTGTTCTGGGACTCACTGCTCGTGTTGTTCTGGGACTCACTGCCAATGTTGTTCTGGGACTCACTGCCCGTGTGTTCTGTGACTCACTGTCCGTGTTGTTCTGGGACTCACTGCCCATGTTTTTCTGGGATTCACTGCCTGTGTTGTTCTGGGACTCACTGCCCATGTTAGTCTGGGACTCACTGATTGTGATGTTCTGGGACTCACTGATGGTGTTGTTCTGGGACTTACTGCCCATGTTGTTCCGGTACTCATTGCCCGTTGTGGTTTGGGACACACTGCCCTGTTGTTCTGGGACTCACTGCTCGTGTTGTTCTGGGATTCACTGCTCGTGTTGTTCTGGGTCTCACTGTCCATGTTGTTCTGGTACTCACTGTCCATTTTGTTCTGGGACACACTGCCCGCGTTGTTCCGGGACTCACTGCCCGTGTTGTTCTGGGACTCACAGCCCTTTTTGTCCAGGAATCGTGATCCGTGCTGCCCTGTGACTCACTGGCCGTGTTGTTCCAGGATTCACTGTCCGCGTTGTTCTGGGACTCACTGCCCGTGCTGTTCCAGGACTTTCTGTCCGTTGTTCAGGGAGCCACTGCTCGTGCTGTTCTGGGACTCACTGCCCGTGTTGTTCTGGGACTCACTGTCCGTGTTGTCCTGTGACTTCCTGCCCGTGTTTTTCCAGGACTCACAGTCCACGGTGTTCTGGGACTCACTCCTCATGATGTCCTGCGACTCACTGTTCATGTTGTTCTGTGTCTCACTCTCACGTTGAGCTGGGACTCACTGCCCGTGTTGTTCTGGGGCTCACTGCCTTTGTTGTTCTGGGACTCACTGCCTTTGTTGTTCTGGGACTCACTGTCCGTGTTGTTCTGGGACTCACTGCCCGTGTTGTTCCTGAACTCACTGCGCTTGTTGTTCTGGGACTCACTGCCCGTTTTGTTCTGGGATTCACTGTCCATGTTGTTCCGGTACTCACTGCCCGTGTTGTTCTGGGACTCACTGTCCATGTTATTCCGGGACACACTGCCCGTGTTGTTCTGGGACTTACTGCCCGTGTTGCTCCAGGACTCACAGTCCACGGTGTTCTGGGACTCACTCCTCATGATGTCTTGGTACTCACTGTTCATGTTGTTCTGTGACTCACTCTCGCGTTGAACTGGGACTCACTGCTTGTGTTGTTCCAGGACTCATTGTTGGTCTTGTTTGTTCTGGGACTCACTCCTCATGATGTCTTGGTACTCACTGTTCATGTTGTTCTGTGACTCACTCTCGCGTTGAGCTGGGGCTCACTGCTCGTGTTGTTTCAGGACTCATTGTCCGTCTTGTTCTGGGACTCACAGGCCATGTTGTTCTGGGATGCACTGCCGGTGTTGTTCTGGGGCTCACTGCCTTTGTTGTTCTGGGAGTCTCTGTCCGTCTTGTTCTGGGACTCACTGCCAGTGTTGTTCCAGTACTCATTGCGCTTGTTGTTCTGGGACTCACTGCGCGTGTTCTTCTGGGACTCACTGCCAATGTTGTTCTGGGACTAACTGTCCATGTTATTCCGGGACACACTGCCCGTGTTGTTCTGGGACTTACTGCCCGTGTTGTTCCAGGACTCACAGTCCACGGTGTTCTGGGACTCACTCCTCATGATGTCTTGGTACTCACTGTTCATGTTGTTCTGTGACTCACTCTCGCGTTGAGCTGGGACTCACTGCTCGTGTTGTTCCAGGACTCATTGTCCGTCTTGTTCTGGGACTCATAGGCCATGTTGTACTGGGATGCACTGCCGGTGTTGTTCTGGGGCTCACTGCCTTTGTTGTTCTGGGACTCTCTGTCCGTGTTGTTCTGGGACTCACTGCCAGTGTTGTTCCAGTACTCATTGCGCTTGTTGTTCTGGGACTCACTACGCGTGTTCTTCTGGGACTCACTGCCAATGTTGTTCTGGGACTCACTGTCCATGTGTTCTGTGACTCACTGACCGTGTTGTTCTGGGACTCACTGCCCGAGTTGTCCTCGGACTCACTGTCCGTGTTGTTCTGGGACTCACTGCCCATGTTGTTCTGGGATTCACTGCCTGTGTTGTCCTGAGATGCACTGCCCATGTTGTTCTGGGACTCACTGTCCGTGCTGT
>NW_025180828.1:0-2410 GCF_004010195.1 Chiloscyllium plagiosum | reverse complement strand
GATGCTGGTTGAGGGATACATATTGACAAAGACAACAGGATGACAGCAGATTGTGTCCTGAATGTTTTTCCCATGATAGGTATGGCTTCAGTTTCTTCACTCATTCAATATTCAATGCTGCTGACAGAGCTCATTCTTCACAGCCTAGATTTTCGTGCTCAGCTCTCTGGGCTGGGGATGAACTCTCAATCTTTTGATTCAAAGATTAGAGGGATGCTAACTGAACTGATAATGTCATAATGATTATGATCACTGTTGGATCAATATAACTGACAGTAATAAAGAATATTACTGTCATTGGATCTTTGCAGTGTGAGATAATATTTCAACAAGTCATCATATAACAATTCTTTTTGTTTCAATTTCATGGATTTGAAAGGAAATGAAAAGAACAAAGCATAAATCAATACTATGGTTCCTGAGCAATTTTGTTCACTTCTAACAGTTTTGTCAGTCCATATACTCCCTGATGAATAAAATAGAATAGAATATCCTTTATTGTCATGTGTACTCCATTGTAGGAGTACAGTGAAAGGCTTTTACAATGTCTGCATTCTTATGGTGCCATCTGATGTACAAGAACCTAGGTTTGATCTCAGATACAGCAGAGGAATAAAAAGTAGATACATTACTGTACAGAGTTTAAAAATAAGTTAGAAAGAAGATATCACTGATATTACAGTAAGGTAAATAATTTCAATTAAACATGACATTGTAGCAGTTCAGTACAGGCCTGTCCGCCCTCACCAAACCTGAACCTAACCATCCCTGCTCCACTCCAGGCCTCCAGTCTGCTGCATACCGGCACTCCGCTGCTCCAAGATAGGTTCCATGACTGCCTTCCCTGTACCAGGCTGGGTAAGCACCCATTTGCTGCCCTCATTGCTCCAGGGCTGCTTACCCACCTTGTGCCATGGCTTGCAACCTGTGCACAGCCCCTTTGCGCTGTTCCAGGGCTCATTGCCCGTGTGCTGTTCCAGGGCTCACTGCCCGTGTGTGCTGTTCCAGGGCTCACTGCCCGTGTGCGCTGTTCCAGGGCTCACTGCCCGTGTGCGCTGTTCCAGGGCTCACTGCCCGTGTGCGCTGTTCCAGGGCTCACTGCCCGTGTGCGCTGTTCCAGGGCTCACTGCCCGTGTGCGCTGTTCCAGGGCTCACTGCCCGTGTGCGCTGTTCCAGGGCTCACTGCCCGTGTGCGCTGTTCCAGGGCTCACTGCCCGTGTGCGCTGTTCCAGGGCTCACTGCCCGTGTGCGCTGTTCCAGGGCTCACTGCCCGTGTGCGCTGTTCCAGGGCTCACTGCCCGTGTGCGCTGTTCCAGGGCTCACTGCCCGTGTGCGCTGTTCCAGGGCTCACTGCCCGTGTGCGCTGTTCCAGGGCTCACTGCCCGTGTGCGCTGTTCCAGGGCTCACTGCCCGTGTGCGCTGTTCCAGGGCTCACTGCCCGTGTGCGCTGTTCCAGGGCTCACTGCCCGTGTGCGCTGTTCCAGGGCTCACTGCCCGTGTGCGCTGTTCCAGGGCTCACTGCCCGTGTGCGCAGTGTGCTGTTCCAGGACGTACACCCCATGCGCTGTTCCAGGGCTCACTGCCCGTGCGCTGTTCCTGGGCTCACAGCCTGTGTGCTGTTCCAGGGCTCACAGCCTGTGTGCTGTTCCAGGGCTCACACCCCGTGTGTGCTGTTCCATGGCTCACTGCCCGTGCGCTGTTCCAGAGCTCACTGCCCGTTTGTGCTGTTCCAGGACTCACTGCCCGTATGCTGTTCCAGGGCTCACTGCCCGTGCGCTGTTCCAGGGCTCACTGCCCGTGCGCTGTTCCAGGGCTCACTGCCCGTGCGCGGTTCCAGGGCTCACTGCCCATGTGTGCTGTTCCAGGACTCACTGCCCATGTGCTGTTCCAGGGCTCACTGCCCGTGCGCTGTTCCAGGGCTCACACCCCGTATGTGCTGTTCCAGGACGTACACCCCATGTCCTGTTCCAGGGCTCACTG
Source organism: Chiloscyllium plagiosum (assembly GCF_004010195.1). Taxonomy (NCBI): domain Eukaryota; kingdom Metazoa; phylum Chordata; class Chondrichthyes; order Orectolobiformes; family Hemiscylliidae; genus Chiloscyllium; species Chiloscyllium plagiosum. The sequence continues at coordinate 430 of NW_025180828.1, read as the reverse complement.
CCCGTATGCTGTTCCTGGGCTCACTGTCCGTGCGCTGTTCCAGGGCTCACTGCCCGTGCGCTGTTCCAGAGCTCACTGCCCGTGTGCGCTGTTCCAGGGCTCACACCCCGTATGTGCTGTTCCAGGACGTACACCCCATGTGCTGTACAAAGGCTCACTGCCCCTGTGCTGTTCCAGGGCTCACTGCCCGTATGCTGTTCCAGGGCTCACTGCCCGTGTGCTGTTCCAGGACGTACACCCCGTGTGTGCTGTTCCAGGACGTACACCCCGTGTGTGCTGTTCCAGGGCTCACTGCCTGTGTGCTGTTCCAGGGCTCACTGCCCGTGCGCTGTTCCAGGGCTCACACCCCGTATGTGCTGTTCCAGGGCTCACTGCCCGTGCGCTGTTCCAGGGCTCACTGCCCGTGCGCTGTTCCTGGGCTCACTGCCCG
>NW_025180827.1:0-2409 GCF_004010195.1 Chiloscyllium plagiosum | reverse complement strand
GGGTCACTTGCTGTGTATCTGTACTGGGATGTGTTTATTCAGCAGTGTAAGGGTCACTCACTGTGTAACTGTACTGGGATGTGCTTATTCAGCAGTGTGAGGGTCACTCACTGTGTAACTGTACTGGGATGTGCTTATTCAGCAGGGTGAGGATCATTCACTGTGTAACTGCGCTGGGATGTGTTTATTCAGCAGGGTGAGGGTCACTCACTGTGTAACTGTGCTGGGATGTGTTTATTCAGCAGGGTATGGGGTCACTCACCATGTAATTGTGCTGGGATGTGTCGATTAAGCAGGGTGAGGGTCACTCACTGTGTAACTGTGCTGAGATGTGTTTAATCAGTGGGTGAGGGTCACTCACTGTGTAATTGTGCTAGGATGTGTTTATTCAGCCGGGTAAGGGTTACTCACTGTGTAACTGTGCTGCGATGTATTTATTCAGCAGGGTATGGGGTCACTCAGCATGTGATTGTGCTGGGATGTGTCTATTCAGCAGGGTGAGGGTCACTCACTGTGTATCTGTACTGGGATGTGTTTATTCCGCAGGGTTAGGGTCACTCACTGTGTAACTGTACTGGGATGTGTTTATTCAGCAGGTTAGGGTCACTCACTTTGTAACTGTACTGGGATGTGCTTATTCAGCAGGTTAGGGTCACTCACTGTGTAACTGTACTGGGATGTGTTTATTTAGCAGGCTGAGGGTCACACACTGTGTAACTGTGCTGAGATGTGTTTATTCAGCGGGTGAGGGTCACTCACTGAGTAACTGTACTGGGATGTGTTTATTCAGCAGGTTAGGGTCACTCACTTTGTAACTATACTGGGATGTGCTTATTCAGCAGGTTAGGGTCACTCACTGTGTAACTGTACTGGGATGTGTTTATTCAGCAGGGTAAGGGTCACTCAGTGTGTAACTGTACTGGGATGTGCTTATTCAGCAGGTTAGGGTCACTCACTGTGTAACTGTACTGGGATGTGTTTATTCAGCAGGTTAGGGTCACTCACTGTGTAACTGTGCTGAGATGTGTTTATTCAGCAGGCTGAGGGTCACACACTGTGTAACTGTGCTGGGATGTGTTTATTCAGCAGGGTAAGGGTCACTCAGTGTGTAACTGTACTGGGATATGTTTATTCAGCAGGGTATGCGGTCACTCACTGTGTAACTGTGCTGGGATGTGTTTATTCAGCAGGGTATGGGGTCACTCACTGTGTAACTGTACTGGGATGTGTTTATTCAGCCGGGTAAGGGTCACTCAGTGTGTATTTGCACAGTGTGTACTCTCGCAGTGTGTTCTCTTTCTGGGAAATTATGTATTTTGCAGGTTTTAGATAGTGAATCTGAAGGTACAGATTTGCTGTTCATTTAATGATTGAGTGTGTTCTCTCTGTCTCTCTCTCTCCTGCAGTGCTGTGGTCATTTTCAGTAATCGAACCTATGTCATTGAACATCATGAGCGCAATGAAGCAAGCCAACATGTTTCGTACAGGACTGAAGATTTCTCTCAAATCTGGACCAGATGTGGACTGAAACATTCTGTCCAGGAGTTAAATGTCACTGATCATTTTCAGCCTCCACTGAGGGTATGTGATAAACATATCACCTAACTGAATAAAAGGAATATATATCAGTATTTACTTAGCAAACAATCTGCCGAATTGAACATTGCAGCGCCGTACAGGCCTATCAGCCCTATCAGCCCTCGATGTTGCACCGACCTGTGAAATCAATCTGCAGTCCATCTCACCTCGACTATTCCCTTCTTGTCCATATTAGAGTGGTGCTGGAAAAGCACAGCAGATCAGGCAACATCTGAGGTGCAGGAAAATTGACGTTTTGGGCAAAAGCCCTTCATCAGGAACGGAGGCAGGGAGCCTCCAGAGTGGAGAGATAAATGGGCGGGGGGTTTGGGGCTAGGGAGAAGGTAGCAAAGAGTACAATAGGTGGATAGGGTGTGGATGGAGGTGATAGGTCAGAGAGGAGTGTAGAGCAGATAGGTGGGAAGGAAGATAGGCCGGGAGGACAGTCATGGGGACGGTGCTGAGCTGGAAGGTTGGAGCTGGGGTGAGGTGGGGGAAGGGGAAATGAGGAAACTGTTGAAGTCCACATTGATGCCCTGGGGTTGAAGTGTTCCGAGGCAGAAGATGAGGCGTTCTTCCTCCAGGCGTCTGGTGGTGAGGGAGCGGTGGTGAAGGAGGCCCAGGACCTCCATGTCCTCGGCAGAGTGGGAAGGGGTGTTGAAATGTTGGGCCACGGGGCAATGTGGTTGATTGGTGCGGGTGTCCCGGAGATATTCCCTAAAGCGCTCTGCTAGGAGGCGCCCAGTCTCCCCAATGTAGAGGAGACCGCATCGGGAGCAACGGATACAATAAATTATTTTGGTGGATGTGCAGGTAAAACTTTGATGGATG
>NW_025180826.1:0-2409 GCF_004010195.1 Chiloscyllium plagiosum | reverse complement strand
TCAAATTTAGAAAAGTTTAAGTCACCCGTGGCACTTACCCAGTTACTTCTGCACGTTTCCAGGATCTGCTTCCTGATCTGTTCCTCTTTGTCTCTGTTGTTTTTAGGGGTCTGTGAATAACTCCCAATAAAGCGACTACTCCTTTCCTGTTTCTGATCCACCCATATTGACCCTCCATGCAAACCTTACTCGACAAATGTCCTTTCTGCAGCTCAAATGTTACCACTGATAAGTAATGCCACACCCAACACCTATTTACTTTCCGCCCTATTCCCTTTGAAGCATCTAAACCCTGGACTATCTAACAACCATTCCTGCCCCTTCCCAGTAACATAAAAGTCTCTGTAATGGTCACAATGCAGTTCCAAATACTGACTCATGCTTTAAGTTTGTCACCATTATTCCTGATAAATTTTGTGTTCAGGTAAACTCAGTTCAACCCATCACACTAACTGCACATTTGCCCTATCAACCGTCTGTCCCTCTTCACAGACTCTCGGCACTCTGTATATAGCTGTTCACTACCTTCTCCGGCCTCTGGTCTGGAGCTCCTCTTTCCATGCCGGTATCAATCTAGGTGAAACCATTCTGAACAGCTCCAGCAAACATCTGCCCAGGATATTGTTGGCTATCCAGTTCAGGTGCAAGCAGTTACTCTGTGCAGGTCCCAGGTGTACAATTGTCCAAGGAAAAGTGATGATGAGTTTCCTTCCTTGATTGTGGTACAGCCTCTAGTGAAGGGGACCCACAGTTCGATTTGGAATGGGATTCCTGGATTTGGATCCAGCGACACTGAATGAATGATCACTTTAATTTTAATGTCAATTGCGTGTGCATAACTGAGTGGGGAACGTACAGAGTTCAAAATCTAATGTATCTACTACCCTTCTTGAGGCATGCAAGTGTAATCATGGGTTGGAAAGATGCTGTTGGAGGAGATAGCATTATGCCTGTGCATAGTACACACTACTGCAATGGTGTGTCAATCGTTGAGTGAGTGAATGCTGAATTTTTCGTTCGCTGCCGTATATATCATTTTATAACGAACGGGTTTCATTTCGCAGTTAACGTAATAACGATTGCAATCCTTTCACGGGAAAGTGCGGATTGTGTGGAAGTGTCACTCGCTACCTCGTGACCATGGCAATAGCAGATCTGCTGGTGGTGCTCCTCGACCTGATATTCAGACATATTCCCATTCTTTTTCCAGAAATCTTTCTTTTCCTAAGATACATGGATATGTGTAGCATTCACGCGGTCCTGCTGTATGCAGTCACAGACTGCTCTGTCTGGTTCACTGTCGCATTCACCTTTGATCGGTGTGTGGCCATTTGCTACCAAAAACTGAAACCTAAATATTGTAGTGAGAAAATAGCAGCTGTGGTTCTGGGAACAGAGACTGTCTTGAGCTCATTAAAGAACATAATCTGGTATTTTTTGTACAACAATAGTATCGTTTCCTGAATGATCCTGTGTTTTGTGGTCTGAATCTGCATGATACTAATTTGATGTTATGGGCTGCAATTGAAGTTGTTCACTACATTATCACACCCTGCCTTCCATTTGCCCTGATTCTGCTGCTCAACATTTTCACCAACAGACACATTATAGTGAGCAGCAATGCCCGCAAGAGACTCCGGGCTCACAGCAATAAGGAGAGACCCAGAGACACTGAGATGGAGAATCGAAGGAAATCCATTATTTTACTGTTTGCTATTTCTGGCAATTTCATCCTGCTGTGGGCAGTGTTTACAGTGATATCTATACTTCAGCGATTTCATCAGCTGGGTGTCTATACCTTTGTACCTGCATATTTAATAGATTTAGGCTTCATCCTCCAACTCCTGGGTTGCTGCACAAACACTGGCATCTACGCCATAACACAAGCTAAGTTCAGAAGACAATTAAAGAATGTGGTGACATATCCCTTCACTCTCCTATTGAAATTAATTAATCTTTGCTAATACTGATAGATTCCAGATTGAAACTCAACAGTGGACCAAATAATGACCAACAAGCAATTTCCCACGTGTCCTATGATGCGCATCTACTCACACCCAGTGTGCTCTCTCACTGACAATCTGGCCCAGGAAGAACACTGGTGTGGATGCTGGTGGGTTAGAAAGAGATACATCATTGATACATCGACCAGGCGCTTGTAATCATGACGGACTCAGTCAGAAGTTATCAGGGCTGTGTGTACCCAGCGATGAGGCATTGCGGAATATTGCGTGGTCGATGGAGGGGTTATAGAAGGGAAATAGGCTCAGTCAACCCCTGCAAATTCTGGCGATGTACCTGAAAAGAATTCACTTTAACTACTGATCATTTAGGTTGTAGCGAGTAAATGGTTCTGAACGTGAAACCAATTCAGCAGTCTGATGCTGCTTTATCCTAAAAGGTGAAGAT
>NW_025180825.1:0-2409 GCF_004010195.1 Chiloscyllium plagiosum | reverse complement strand
ACTCCCCACTTGCCTGGATGGGTGCAGCTCCAACAACATTTAAGAAACAGGACAAAGCAATTAAGTGGCACATCCACTCACACCATCACTGATGCTCAGTAGCAGCAGTGTGTACCATCTAAAAAGTGCACTGCAGAAATTCACCAAAGATCCTTAGACAGCACTTTCCAAACCTATGACTACTACCATCTAGAAGGAAAAGGGCAGCTGATATATGGGAACACCACCAGCTGCAAGTTCCCTCCAAGCCACTCGCTTCCCAACTTGGAAATATATCGCTATTTCCTTCAATGTTGCTGGTCAAAATCCTGGAATTCCCTCCCTAAGGGCATTGTGGGTTAACCCACAGTACATGGACTGCAGCAGCTCAAGAAGGCAGCTCACCCCCCACCTTCTCAAGGGGCAACTAGGGACCGACAATAAATGCTGGGCCAGACAGTGATGCTTATGTCCAGGAGTGAATTTGAAAAAATATATTAAATATTAATTATCAGAAGCTATTTTGGAGGATTCAGGACTCAGGCCCAGTCTGGCTTCCAGAGGTCCTTTCACCTTAATGCTGTCTTGGGTTTCAAAGTGAAATACCGGCTTACTTTTATTGAATTCTTCAGGGGGCACACTGAACAAACAGAAATAGAAGCTGAATAGATCAATTTCAACACAATTAGTGTCAAAACACATTCCAAAATCAGTGTCCCTGTACAAACATATTGCACTTGCATTTCCAATGCATCTTACCCCACTGCACATTCCAAAGAGCTTTGCACCCAGTGAGGGATTTAAAACATAGAACAATACAGCGCTGAACAGGCCCTTCGACCCTTGATGTTGCACCACCCTGTGAACTATTCTCAGCTCATCTACCTACACTATCCCAAAATCAGCCATGAGCTTATCTAAGCTTAAATCTCCCTAATGTGGTTGAGTTGACTACATTAGCAGGTAGGGCATTCCATGCTCTTACCACTCTCTGAGTAAAGAACCTGCCTCTGACATCTGTCTTAAATCTATCACCGCTCAATTTGTAGTTATGCACCCTCGTACAAGCTGACGTCATCATCCTAGGAAAAGGACTTTCACTATCTACCCTATCTAAACCTCTGATTATCTTGTATGTCTCTATCAAATCCCCTCTTAGCCTTCTTCTTTCCAATGAGAACAAACCCAAGTCTCTCAGCCTTTCCTCATAAGACCTTCCTTCCAGACCAGGCAACATTTTGGTAAATCTCCTCTACACTTTTTCCAATGCTTCCACATCCTTCCTGAAATGTGGGGACCAGAACTGTACACAATATTCCAAGTGAAACCTAACATAACGAAGGTGCAAGGAATGAGAAAAGGAATAAAGAATCGTTTTGGTGATACTGTTTGAGAGATAGGCATAAAGTCGTAGAGTCATAGAGATGTACACCACAGAAACGGACCCTTCAGTCCAACTCATCCATGCCAACCAAATATCCTAAAATGATCTAGACTCTTTTGCCAGCATTTGGCCCATATCCCTCTAAACCCCTCCTATTCATGTACCCATCCAGAGGCCTTTTAATTGGCATAATTGTACCAGTCTCTACCACGTCCTCTGGCAGCTCATTCCATACAATTAAACCCCTGCATGAAAAAGTCTCCCCTTAGGTCCTTTTTCAATCTTTCTCCTCTCACCTTAAACCTATGCTCTCTAGTTCTCCCACCCCAGGGAAAAGACCTTGTCTATTTACCCAATCCATGCCCCTCATGATTTTATAAATCTCTATAAGATCACCCCTCGGCCTCTAATGTTCCAGGGAAAATAGCCTCAGCCTGTTCAGCCTCTCCCTATAGCTCAAACCCTCCAACCCTGGCAACATTCTTGGAAATCTTATTGTCTTTCTCAAATACAGATGTGGATTCAAGCCCAGCTGCAACCTGAGTTTCTTTTCATTCATTCCTGAATGCAAACATCCACTGCCTGGGCCCAGCATTTATTGCCCATCCCTAGCTGCCCCTTGAGAAGGTGGGGGTGAGCTGTCTTCTTGAACTGCTGCAGTCCATGTGCAGTAGGTAGACCCACAATACAACAAAGGAGGGAATTCCAGGATTTTGACCCAGCGACAGTGAGGGAACAGTGATATATTTCTAAGTCGGGATGGTGAGTGGCTTGGAGGGAAACTTGCAGGGGGTGATGTTCCCATGTATCTGCTGTCCTTGTCCTTCTAGATGGAAGTGGTTGTGGATCTAGAAGGTGCTGTCTAAGAATTGTCTTGTATATGATACATATTGCTGCTCCTGAGCATATGATTAATGTTTGTGCATGCGGTGCCAATCAAGCGGCTGCTTTGTCCTGGATGGTGTGAAGCCTCTTGAGTGTTGTTGGAGCTGCACCCATCCAGCCAAGTAGGAAATATTCCATCAAACTCCTGATTTGTGCCTTGT
>NW_025180824.1:0-2409 GCF_004010195.1 Chiloscyllium plagiosum | reverse complement strand
GTGATGGGGGTTATAGTGATGAAGACTATAGTGATGAGGATTGCACAGATGGGAATTATAGAGATTGGAATCATAGTGATGGGGATTATAGAGATGGGGATTATAGAGATGGGATTGTAATGATGGGAATTATAGAAATGGGGATTTTAGAGATGGAGAATATAGTGATAGGGATTATAGTGTTGGGGATTATAGTGATGTGGGCTATGGTGATGGGGGTTTTGGTGATGGGGACTATAGTGATGAGGATTATGGAGATGGAAATTATAGCGATGGGGATTGTAGTGATGAGGATTTTAGAGATGGGGATTATAGTGATGGGGATGATAGAGATGGGGATTTTAGAGATGCAGATTATAGTGATGGGGATGATAGTGACTAGGATTTTAGAGATGGGGAGTATAGTGATGGGGATTATAGTGATGGGGGTTATAGTGATGTGGACTATATTGATGAGGAGAAAGTGAGGACTGCAGATGCTGGAGATCAGAGCTGAAAATGTGTTGCTGGAAAAGTGCAGCAGGTCAGGCAGCATCCAAGGAGCATGAGAATTGACGTTTCGGGCATGAGCCCTTCTTCAGGAATGAAGCCCTTCTTCCTGAAGAAGGGCTCATGCCCGAAACATCGATTCTCCTGATCCTTGGATGCTGCCTGACGTGCTGCGCATTTCTATATATTGATGAGGATTATAGAGATGGAAATTATAGAGTTGGGGATTAAAGTGATGGGAATTATAGAGATGAGGATTATAGAGATGAGGATTATCGAGATGGGGATAATAGTGATGGGGACTATAGTAATGAGGATTGTAGTGATGAGTATTATTCAGATGGGGAATTTAGAGATGGGGATTATAGTCATGGGGGTTGTAGTGATGGGGGTTGTGGAAATGGGGATTACAGTGATTGGGATTAATTGTGATGGGGATTATAGAGATTGGGATTATAGAGATGAGGGTTATAGTGATGGGGGTTATAGTGATGGGGACTATAATGATGAGGATTCTAGAGATGGGAATTATAGAGATGGGGATTGTAGTGATGGGGATTATAGAGATGGGGATTGTAGTGATGGGCATTATAGCGATTTTAGAGATGGGGTTTATAGTGATGGAGACTATAGTGATGGGTGTTATAGTGATGGGGACTATAGTGATGGGTGTTATAGTGATGGGGACTATAGTGATGGGGACTATAGTGATGGGTGTTATAGTGTTGGGGACGATAGTGATGAGGACTATAGTGATGGGGACTATAGTGATGGGGCCTATAGTGATGGGGATTTTAGAGATGGGGATTTTAGAAATGGGGATTGTAGTGATGGGGATTATAGAGATGGTGATTTAGATATGGGGTGTTGGGGATTATAGTGATGTGGGCTATGGTGATGGGGGTTTTGGTGATGGGGACTATAGTGATGAGGATTATGGAGATGGAAATTATAGCGATGGGGATTATAGAGATGGGGATTTTAGAGATGGGGATTATAGTGAGGGGGGTTATATTGATGGGGTTATATTGATGGGGACAATAGTAATGAGGATAATAGAGATGGGAATTATAGAGATGGGGATTGTTGTGATGAGGATTATAGAGATGGGGATTATAGTGAAGTGGATTATAGTGATGAGGTTGTAGTGATGGGGGTTATAGTGATGGAGAGTATAAAGATGGGAGTTATAGTGATGGAGACTATAGTGATGAGGATTACAGAGATGGGAATTATAGAGATGGGGATTATAGAAATGTGGATTATAATGTTGGGGATTATAGTGATGGGGATTTTAGAGATGGGAATTATAGTGATGGGAATTATAGAGATGGGGATTATAGAGATTTTGATTATAGTGATGGGGATAATAGTGATGGGGATTGTAGTGATGAGGACTATAGTGATGGGGATTATAGAGGTGGAGATTTTAGAGATGGGGATTATATTGATGGGGAATATAGTGACAGGGATTATAGTGATGGGGATTATAGAAATGAGGATCATAGTGATGGGGATTATAGAAATGAGGATCATAGTGATGGGGATTATATAGATGGTATTTTAGAGATTGGGATTATACTGATGGGGGTTATAGAGATGGGGATTATAGAGATGGTGATTATAGTGATGAGGATTATCGAGATGGGGATTATAGTCATGGGGATTATAGTGATGGGGGTTATAGTGATGGGGACTATAGTGATGGGGGTTATAGTGATGTGGACTATAGTGATGAGGATTATAGAGATGAGAATTATAGAGATTGGGATTATAGAGGTGGGCCTTGTAGTGATGGGGATTATAGAGATGGGGATTTTAGAGATGGGGATTATAGAGATGAGGATTGTAGTGACGGGGATTATAGAGATGGGAATTATAGAGATGGGGATTGTAGTGATGAGGATTATAAAGATGGGG
>NW_025180823.1:0-2409 GCF_004010195.1 Chiloscyllium plagiosum | reverse complement strand
ACCCGGGTCTCTGGCGCTGTGAGGCAGCAGTGCCGCCCTGCTGCCCATTAATTATTCCCACTCAAAGTCAATCATTAGGATGATGGATGAGGGCCGAAGGACCTGTACTGTGCTATAATGTTCTATGTTTAAGAGTGTATGCATGGTTGCTAAATTTGCTGTTAATTTAAAGGTAGGTGGGAAACTAAGTCATGGAGGACATAAGAAAACAACAAAAGATAATCGAAAGTTAAGTGAGTGTGCAAAGAAATTGGCAGATGAAATATAATGTGGAAAAATGCAAACTTGCCCACTTTGGCAGTAAGAGTAGAAAAAACATTACACAATTTAAATTAAGAGAAGTGGCAGAACTCTGAGATGCAGAGGGATCTGGCTGACCTAGTACATGGATCACAGAAGTTAGTATCCAAGTACAGCAAGTGACTAGAAACATAATGTTGTTGAGTAAAGGCAAAGTTGTTGAGTAAAGGTAAAGTTGACATAGTCTGATCAGACCATTGGGCTCTCTCTTATTAGGGAGAAATGACTGGTGGTGCTTTAACCTGAGGGTACCATGTCTCAGGTGTGTGGGATAAAGCAGACCCTTCATGGTACCTCAGCCAGTGCAGAAATTGAATTGAAACTATTGCAAAGTAGCTGTTTAGTCAAATGATCGAACCATAATGACAATAGATTCAGTGATGGATGATCAATTTTAAACCTGTCTGTTTCTGACTACAGTTTGATAAGATCCATATTTGTCTCCTGGATTGTTGAGAAGGTTTAGTAATGACCAAGAACAACTCATGTCATTGCGAAGAGAATTGTTTGAAAGAGAATTCTGTTAACCATTTAAAGCCAACCTACCACCTTTGTCACTTTATACATTCAGTGAAGACATAGAGCATAAGGCCATAAGCCATAGGAGTGGAAGTAAGGCCACTCGGTTCATTGAGTCCACTCCGCCATTTAATCACGGCTGATGGGCATTTCAGCTCCACTTACCCGCACTCTCTGTGTAGCCCTTAATTCCTTGTGAGATCAAGAATTCATCATCTCTGCCTTGAAGACATTTAACATCCTGGCCTCCACTGCACTCCTTGGCAATGAATTCCACAGGCCCATCTGGCTGAAGAAATGTCTCCTCATTTCCACTCTAAATTGACCCCCTCTAATTCTAAGGCTATGCCCATGGGTCCTAGTATCCCCACCTTACGGAAACCATTTCCCAGCGTCCACCGCTTTCTAAGCCATGCATTATCTTGTAAGTTTCTATTAGATCTCCCCTCAACCTTCTAAACTCTAATGAATACAATCCCAGGATCCTCAGCCGTTCATCATATGTTAGGCTTACCATTCCAGGGATCATCCATGTGAATCTCCGCTAGACACGTTCCAGTGCCAGTATGTCTTTCCTGAGGTGTGGGGCCCAAAATTAGACACAGTATTCTAAGTGGGTCCTAACTGGAGCTTTACAAAGTCTCAGAAGCACATCGCTGCTTTTATATTCCACCCCTCTTGAGATAAATTATAGCATTACATTTGCTTTCTTAACCATGGACTCAACCTTTAGAGAATCCTGGTCTAGCACTCCCAGATCCCTTTGTACTTTGGCTTTATGAATTTTCTCACCGTTTATAAAATAGGCCATGCCTGTATTTTTTTTTCCCAAAGTGCAAGACCTCGCATTTGCTCACATTGAAGATCATCACCATTTTCTGGACCACTCTCCTAAACTGTCTAAATCTTTCTGCAGCCTCCCCACCTCCTCTATACTACCTGCCTGTCTACCTGGTCATCGGCGAACTTTGCCAGAATGCCCCCAGTCTCTTCATCCAGATCATTAACATATAAAGTAAACAGCTGCTGCCCAACACTGAACTCTGTGGGACACCACTTGTTACCAGCTGCCATTCCGAAAAAGAACTTTTTATCCCAACTCTCTGCCTTCTGTAAGATAGCCAATCCCTAATACATGCCAGTAGAGTCATAGAGTCATAGAGATGTACAGCATGGAAACAGACCCTTCGGTCCAACCCCATCCATGCCAACCAGATATCCCAACTCAATCTAGTCCCACCTGCCAGCATCCGGCCCATATCCCTCCAAACCCTTCCTATTCATATACCCATCCAAATGCCTCTTAAATGTTCCAATTGTACCAGCCTCCACCACTTCCTCTGGCAGCTCATTCCATACACGTACACCTTCTGCGTGAAAAAGTTGTCCCTTAGGTCTCTGTAATATCTTCCCCCTCTCACCCTAAACCTATGCCCTCTAGTTCTGGACTCCCCGACCCCAGGGAAAAGACTTTGCCTATTTATCCTATCCATGCCCCTCATAATTTTGTAAACCTCTATAAGGTCACCCCTCAGTCTCTGATGTTCCAGGGAAATCAGCCCCAGCCTGTTCAGCCTCTCTCTATAGCTT
>NW_025180822.1:0-2409 GCF_004010195.1 Chiloscyllium plagiosum | reverse complement strand
AGCACTTTCTGAGGTATTGGGGAGCACTGGCTGTGGTACTAAGGGAGCACTTTCTGAGGTGTTGAGGGACCACTGTCTGAGGTACTGAGTGTGCACTGAGGTACAGAGGAATCACTATCTGAGGTACTGAGGAAGCACTTTCTGAAGTATTGAGGGAGGACTATCTGAGGTATTGAGGCAGAATTATCTGAGATATTGAGGGAGGACTTTCTGAGGTATTGAGCGAGCACTTTCAGAGGCATTGAGGGAGCACTTTCAGATGCATTGAGGGAGCACTTTCTGACATACTGAGGGAGCACTATCTGAGGTACTAAGGGAAAACTATCTGAAGTACTGAGGAAGCACTTTCTGAAGTATCTGAGATTTTGAGGTAGAATTATCTGAGATATTGAGGGAGGACTTTCTGAGGTATTGAGCCAGCACTTTCAGAGGCATTGAGGGAGCACTTTCTGAGGTATTGAGGGAGAACTATCTGAGGTATTGAGGGAGCACTTTCTGAGGTACTGAGGGAACAATTTCTGAGATATTGAGGGAGCACTGTATGAGGTATTGAGGGAAAACCAACTGAGATATTGAGGGAGCACTTTCTGAGGTACTGAGGGAGCACTGTCTGATGTACTGAGGGAGCACTTTCTGAGGTATTGGGGAGCACTGGCTGAGGTACTAAGTGAGCACTTTCCGAGGTATTGAGGGACCACTGTCTGAGGTACTGGGTGTGCACTATCTGAGGTACTGAGGGAGCACATTCTGACGTACTGAGGAATCACTATTGGAGGTACTGAGGAAGCACTTTCTGAAGTATTGAGGGAGGACTATCTGAGATATTGAGGCAGAATTATCTGAGATATTGAGGGAGGACTTTCTGAGGTATTGAGGGAGCACTTACAGTGGCAATGAGGGAGCACCTTCTGAGGTATTGAGGGAGAACTATCTGAGGTATTGAGGTAGCACTTTCCGAGGTACTGAGGAAGCACTATCTGAGATATTGATGGAGCACTTTCTTAGATATTGAGGGAGCACTTTCTGAGGCACTAAGGGAGCACTTTCTGAGGTATTGAGGGAGCACTTTCTGAGGCACTGAGGGAGCACTGTCTGAGATATTGAGGGAGCACTTTCTTAGATATTGAGGGAGCACTTTCTGAGGCACTGAGGGAGCACTTTCTGAGGTATTGAGGGAGCAGTGTCTGAGGTACTGTGGGAGCACTTTCTGAGGTACTGAGGGAGCACTTTCTGAGTTATTGGGCAGCACTGTCTGAGGTACTAAGGGAGCACTTTCTGAGGTACTAAGGGGGCACTTTCTGAGGTATTGGGGAGCACTGTCTGAGGTACTAAGGGAGCACTTTCTGTGGTACTGAGGAAGCACTTTCTGTGGTACTGAGGAAGCACTATCTGAGGTACTGAGGGAGCACTTTCTGAGATATTGAGCGAGCACTTTCGAAGGTATCAGGGAGAAATATCTGAGGTAATGCGGGAGCACTTTCTGAGGTATTGAGGGAGCACTTTCAGAGGTATTGAGGGAGCACTTTTTGAGATATTGAGGGTGCACTTTCAGAGGTACTGAGGGAGAAATATCTGTGGTATTGAGGGAGCACTATCTCAGGTATTGAGGGAGAACTATCTGAAATATTGAGGGAGCACATCCTGAGGTATTGAGGGAGCACTATCTGAGGTACTGAGGGAGAACTATCTGAAATATTGAGGGAGCACTTTCTGAGATATTGAGGGAGAACTATGAGATATTGAGGGAGTACTTTCTGAGGTACTGAGGGAGAAATATCTGAGGTATTGAGGAGCACTTCCTGAGGTATTGAGGGAGCAATTTCAGATGCATTGAGGGAGAACTTTCTGAGGTATTGAGGAAGCACTTTCTGAGGTATTGATGGAGCACTTTCTGACGTACTGAGAGAGCACTTTCTGAGGTACTGAGGGAGCACTTTCTGAGGTATTGTGGGAGCACTGTCTGAGGTACTGAGAGAACACTTTCTGAGGTACTGACAGACACTTTCTGAGGTATTGATGGAGCACTGTCTGAGGTATTGAGGGAGCACTTTCTGAGGTATTGAGGGAGCACTTTCTGAGGTATTGAGGGAGCACTTTCTGAGGTACTGAGGAAGCACTTTCTGACGTATTGAGGGAGCACTTTCTGAGGTACTGTGGGAAAACTGAGGTACTGAGGAAGCACTTTCTGAGGTATTGATGGAGCACTTTCTGAGGTACTGAGTGTGCACTATCTGAGGTACTGAATGAGGACTTTCTGAGGTACTGAGGGAGCACATTCTGACGTACTGAGGGAGAACTATCTGAGGTACTGAGGGAAAACTATCTGAGGTACTGAGGAAGCACTATCTGAAGTATTGAGGGAGAACTATTTGTGAGATTGAGGCCGAATTATCTGAGATATTGAGGGAG
>NW_025180821.1:0-2409 GCF_004010195.1 Chiloscyllium plagiosum | reverse complement strand
TGGTAACATCATCAGTGAGCCTCCGGTGAAGTATTGGTGTTACATCCCGCTTTCTATTTATGTGTTTAGGTTTCCTTGAGTTTGTGATGTCATTTCCTGTTCTTTTCATCAGAGGGTGGTAGTTTGCATTCAAATCGATGTGTTTGTTGATAGAGTTCCAGTTGGAATGCCATGCTTCCAGGAATTTTCTCGCGTGTCTCTGTTTGGCTCGTCCTCGGCCTTCTTCACCTTCACCTGTATATGAGGATACTAGTGAATACACAGAACCATGGCTTTGTACTCATCAGTATGTTAAAGACCAGGCCAGACCCCTCAAAACATTTCAAGAAGCTAACCCAGGCCCTAATGTTGCTAGTTGTTTTAAGCACATGTAATGTGCATATTCCAGGAGGAATGCAGCTGATCAAAATAAATAGTTTTGAACAAAACAGAATTTATTTACATTCACAAATCTTATAAGTAAGTGTTGTTGTGTTTAAAACTCCACGGTTTGAACAATTGCATTCCTCCTGGAATGTCCGTGTTACACCTACTTAAAACAAGAAGCAAAGTTAGGGTCTGGGGCACTTTTTTGAAATGGTTTGAGAGGGTCTGTCCTGATCCAAAACAGATTGGGAGCTCTTTGCGGGATTCGTTCTATAGTTCCAATTTGGGATGTGGGTTGTTGGACTCGAAGGCAGCGAGTGGTAGGTCTAAGTATCTTTTGTACTGGATATTGAAATCAGTTGGTTGAGACAGTGCTTGGGATAGCAATGGCTCTTTCAGTTACCAAGAGCTTTCTGAAGGTGGAAGGGGTGACCTTGGGGTATGTGCAAAAAGTGATTAAGACTAAGCTACTAGAATTAGCAGGCAGGCTGGGGTTGGAGCTGCCTCCTTCCGTGAGGAAAGGACGGATATTTACAGCAGTAGCTCAGCATTTAGATTTACTGGAAAAACTGTCAGAATTGTTAAAGGTGGCTAAAGTTCGATTGAAAATGAAGCAGGCTGAGTTGGAAGGCAAATAAAAGGAATTACGATTAAAAGCAGAAGAGAGAGAGAGAAAAAAGGAGAGAGAGAGGAATGGAAGTGAGGGGTGGTCATAATGATAACATACCACAGGGTAAAAAGGAAACCCTTGAAGAGGAAAGAGAAGTTAAAAAGCTCCAGTGTTTTCAATTGAATTGAATTTAATTTATTGTCACGTGTACCGAGGCACAATGAAAAGCTTTGTCTTGCAAACATTGCACGGATATCGTAGAGTTAAATAGCGTACATAAGTAAATAATGCAATGCATTATGTAGTCCACATGAAATCAAAGTGTTGGTGCTTTAGGAAAAGCATTGGGAAGCCAGATGTAGGAAAACAAGATAAGCCAGTCAATTTTGTTGGAGTGATAATGGAATGCACAGCGAAGGCTGGAAAGCTGCATCAGATTGTACAAGCTGGTTGGTTGAGGAGGAAATGCTAGATCTTCTTAAACCACATACAGCAGAGATAAAGTTTATTTGCATAGGCCAGGAGCAGGTGGTAAAGAGGTAACAATGTTGAGAGATGCAGGATCCTCTCAATCTGTGAAGTTAAAAAAATTAGGAGATATGTACTTCTGTAGGACTATTACCAGAAAGGGTACTAGTAAGGGGAATTCGCGGTGATATAAGAAGCAGTCAATTATGTAAAGTGAGGTTACAGTGTCCAGTGAAGAGTGCATAAGTCATGGTAGGAGTACTGGACAAACTCTCTGTTCCAGGAATAAAATCTGCACTGGAAAATGATAAACAGTAGCTGGTTCATAGATGGGAGCGCTGCCCACTGTCTTTTTAAAGCCATAGAAACTCAGGCAACTGAACTATTGCAATACACATATCCTGGGATTTTTCAGGACGGCTTGGTAACATGGTCACAAAGTCAACCGTTGAAACAGGACAGATCAAAAAGTACAGATCAGAAAGTTAAGTGGAATTAGTAGAGACCTTATTTGATCAGATTGTTGAGATAAATCAGGAGGCAGTTTGATTACAATGCAGACATTTTTAGCTTAGGTACATTAATTGAGTTACAGCAGAAGGATGAATATTTAAAACAGTTGTATTAAAAGGCATACACATAAAAAGAATAAGAACGCATCCCTGAATGTTATTATCTTAAAATTGTTGTATTAGTGAGGAAATGAAAGCCATCAGATATTCAAAAAAATGAGAAATGGACAGAAGTTCATCACGTTGCATTGCCAGTGGGTTATAGAATGGAGATTTTGCATATGGTACACAAACTACCATGAGGGAGTCATTTAAGAGTGCCAAAAGCTCAAGCTAAAACACAAAAACATTTTTACTGGCCTGGACTGCACAAGGATGTAGTTGATCTTTGCCAGATGTGTAATACATGTCAAGTAATTGGAAAACCACAGGCAGTGATAAAACCCACACCTT
>NW_025180820.1:0-2409 GCF_004010195.1 Chiloscyllium plagiosum | reverse complement strand
AGTTAATTCCTTCCTTATGTAATTTTTACTATCACAATAAATGGGAACATTTACTCAGTCTGGGTGGAATAGATGGGCGTTGCTTAGGGATGGACCATAAATCTTTCAAACTTTCTTCCGTGTATGTGACAATAGGGCAAGAACACTGCAGGACTCTTTATATTACATACTATTTGTAAAGGAAGATAGAGATAAATAAACAGGCCAGCTGCATAAGGTGACCAGTGGGGACACTTCCTGAGACAATAAATCAATGTACACTATTTATTGCCCATTGGCGTTGTGCAGTGCTGCTCCTTGTGACATCATTCAGAGTATTGAGACTGCTGCTCAGGAACAGGAGAAGGTAATTCTGTCCCCATATGTCTGTCAGAGAGGGATAGGAGGAGACCATCAGCCTATCGACCCTGTTACAGATGGGCAGTGGGAGGCCATAAATCCCCTTAGGTCTGTTGCAGAGGGATAGGAGGAGACAATTCAGCCTCTCGGGTCTGTTGCAAATGAACAGAAGGAGACAATTCAGCCTATCGGATCTGTTGCAAATGGACAGAAGGAGACCATTCAGCCTCTCGGATCTGTTGCAGAGGGTCAGGAGGTGGCCATTCAGCCTATTGAGTCTGTTCCAGTGGGACAGACGGAGCCCATTCTGCTTCGTGAGCATGTTATTCAGTAACTACCACTTTTAAAATACTTGTGGAGAAAAACCGTCCTGACATAAATGGTAGAGTTCTAAATTGAATCAGGCCAAATTTGAACGTTTTATGGGCAATTTCGAAAGCTGCTTGGGAGGAGCTCGTGGCAGGAAAGTGGGAGGCCTTCACAAATGAGATTATAGAGTCCAGATAGAGTATGTTTCGGTTCATGAGCAATGCAAGGCTGGTCGGGAATTCTGGATGGCGAGCGGAATTGAGGTTCTTTTTAAGAAAAAGACGGAAGCATATGATAGGCACAGACATTAGGGATCGAGTGAATCCATCGAGGAGTACCAGGGTTGTAGGCTAATACTCAAGAGGAAAATCAGGAGGGTAAACTGGGGGCATAAGATATATTTCGAAAATAAGGTAAGGGACAATCATTGCTACCAATACATTGAGGTCAAAAGAGTATCTAGGAAGAGGACAGGGCCCTTTAAACATCAGCAAAGTGACCTATGTGTGGAACTACAGGAGATTGGTGAAATGCTACATCAATATTTTGCATCAGTACTTACTGTCGAGTAGGATATGGAAGGTAGAGAACTTGGGGAAATGAATAGTGATATCTTGAAAAGTGTCCATATCACAGAAGATGAGGAGCTTGCCATATGAAAATGCATGAAGGTGCATAGCCCCCTCTGACCTTTTATGCGACTCTTCGATAGGCACTTGGAAGTAAGTACAATGAAGAGCACATAGGTTAGTCTGATCTTTAAGGAGGAGAAACTGCCGGAACACCATTATCATTTCAAGAGCCTGTACCGTGCTGCACTGTTCTGTGTTCTATGACCTGATCAGGTGTACCCCAGAATCTGTTGGGAAGCTCGGGAAGCCATTGTG
The DNA here is from genome assembly GCF_004010195.1 of Chiloscyllium plagiosum. Classification (NCBI taxonomy): domain Eukaryota; kingdom Metazoa; phylum Chordata; class Chondrichthyes; order Orectolobiformes; family Hemiscylliidae; genus Chiloscyllium; species Chiloscyllium plagiosum. The sequence goes on along the minus strand of NW_025180820.1, from coordinate 874 downwards.
TGATATCAAGCTGAGATATTTTTATCATGGACAGCCACAGGTAAGGTTGTTCCATTGTTTAAGAACAGTTGATTAGGAAAAGTGAGGAAATTATAGACCGGTGGGCCTGATGTCATTAGTGGGTAAGTTGTTGGAGGGGATACTGAGGGACAGGATTTACTTGTGTTTGGAAAGGTAAATTCCAATTAGCGATAGTCAACATGACTTTGCGTGTGAGAAATCTTGTCTCAATAATTTGATTTAGTTTATTGAAGAAGTGACAAATACGATTGATGAAGGCACAAAAATAGAACTGTGGAATAGAATATGAACTTTAATAAGGCATTCAAAAGGGTTCCACGTGGTAAACTGTTAAGCATGGTTTGATCGCATGGAATATAGGGAGACTTGTAGATAATTCGCTCGAAGGTAAGAGATGAAGGTAATGCTGGTGCAGCATACGTTATTTGGACTGGAGACCTGTGACCAACAGTGTACCACAAGGATCCAATGGATTTTGTCATTTCTATAAATCATTTTGATGTGAATATAAGTAGGAATGGTTAGTGAGTTTACAGATAACACCAAAATTGGTGAGGGAGTGGACAGTAAAGATGGTTAACTCAGAGTAAGACGGGACACTGATAAGATGAGCCAAAGGGCCGAGGAGTGGCTGATGGAGTTCATGTCAGTCACACGGATGGTGGAACATTTTTCTGAGCAAAATTGCGTCAGCACTTGTAGGCAGGACCCTGGGAAGTGTTTCCAAATACACACAGCTAAACAGAAACTATACAAACCCTGCAGTGTGCAAACAGGCCATTTGGCCCATATAGTCCACACTGACCCTCCAGATAACATCCTGACCAACACACCCATACGTTACCCCAGTAAC
>NW_025180819.1:0-2409 GCF_004010195.1 Chiloscyllium plagiosum | reverse complement strand
CATGAAGAAGGTGTCCATGTTCAAAGCCAGGGGTTGTGAGTTCATATCCCATTTGGGATGTTATGTTTTTAAATATGAACTCTGATCAGCAGCCTGTGTCTGTTTGATCTCAATTCCAGTTAATAAGGGGAGATGGTGGTGCAGTGCTAGACCTGGAGTAGGAATCCAGAACACCAAGTTCATGGTGTGGGGGAGATAGACTGTAATCCCACCATACAAGGTGGTGAAATCTCAGCTCAGGAGGAGGTTTGTCTGATGGTAACCATATATTGCTATTGAGGTTTGTTAGGAAGCTAACTGGTTCCATATTCTCCTTTCAGGAAGAAAACCTGGTGAGACTACAGACCCACAGCAATGTGGTTGACTCACCCTCTGGGCAATAAACGCTGGCCAAGTCAGAAACAAAGCGCATTCCTTCCCTGTAGCTCGGTCACAATCCTGGAACACCCTCCATTGATTCATTGTAGGTTTACCTCCAACAAATGGTCAAAAATCACTCGACACCAGGTTATAGTCCAACAGGTTTATTTGAAAACACGAGCTTTCGGAGGATTGCTCCTTCATCAGGTGTAATGAGAGAGGAGGCATCAGACACAGAATGTATAAGTAAAATATCAAAGGGTCAGACAAGTGATGCGAATGTTTTGAACAAATCCAAAATGGCCGACTTCCTCCTGTTAAATCTTCAATCAGTTCGAAAGGAGATACAGGCAGCACATGGATTGCAGTGGTTCAAAAAGATAGCTCCCCATCACCTTTCAGGGGAAACTAGGGAGAGGCAATAAATGTTGATCTAGCCAGCAATGTTCACGCCCTGGAAATGAATAAAAACTATCCCACAATGGAATAAACCGCCAGGGGAAAGGTCATAGTGTAATGACTTGAAAACATCAAGCCCCAACTTTGGATGGTTTCTATTGTTATGCTTTACATTATCATCCAAAACGCACCAGTCATTGACATAAAGGTTATGGTTTGGAGGAGCCGGTGTTAGACTGGGGCGGACACCGTTACAAAGCACACAACACCAGGTTATAGTCCAACAGGTTTATTGGGAAACACGAGCCTTCGAAGCGCTGCTCCTTCATCAGGTGGTTGTGGAGCAGGATCGTAAAACACGGAATTTTTAGCAACAGGATTGTAGTGTCATGGCATGTAATATTAAACAAATTTAGCTGAAGGCTTTCATCTTTTAGAATGATCATGTTAGTTTCAGTTCCTTGTTATGTACATCCCAGACCTTTGTTAAAGTTACATTCTCAAGAGAGTTTTAACAAACTGTGCCATCTCAGCTCAGATAATGCATTGAAGATGTGAGGTTAAAATCTGTCTGTGTCCCAGTGTTAGGTCAGACTGATTCTATTTCTAAAGTGGCATTTACAGAATCTTACATGGTTTTATGCAGTTTTTGAGCAAAACAAAACATAATTCTGAATGTACAAATTCACCCCACAAACGTATATGTGTGTGCGAGCAGGGGAGACCGAGTGAGTGTGTGCAATTGGGTGTGTGTGGGAGGGGGCGATGGTGTGAGTGTCTGTGAGAGTGTGTGTATGTGTATGTGTTTGAGTGTAATGGGGTATACATCTGTGTGAATGTGTGTGTGTGTGTGTGACGTTTCATTGTTGCCTGTCCCAAAGTCCGCCTTGGAGGATGGTCAGCTGAAGGATCGAGGTTGAAAGTCCCGGATCGTTGAAGTGATCTCCGACTGGGAGGGAACACCTCTGTTTGGTGATTGTTACGTGGTGCCCATTCATCTGTTGCCGTAGCCTCTGCTCGGTCTCGCCAGTGTACCATGCATTGGGCATCCTTCCCTGCAGCGTATGACATAGACAACGTTGGCTGAGTCACAAGAATACCTGCCGTGTACATGGTAGGAGGTGTCCCCATGTGTGATGGTGGTATCCATGGTGACACTCTGACACGTTTTACAGTGTCTGCTGTGACAGGGTTGTTTGGTGTTGTCCTGAAGGCCGGGCAGTTTGCTGTGAACAATGGTCTGTTTCAGGTTTGGTGGCTGTTTAAAGGTGAGAAGTGGAGGTGTAGGGAAGGTCTTGGCGAGGTGCTCATCCTCATCGATAATGTGTTGCAGGCTGTGGAGAATGTGGCGTAGTTTCTCAGCTCCTTGTAAGTACTGAACAATGAAGGGTACCCTGTTGGTTGCAGCTCGAGTCTGTCTCCTGAGGAGGTCATTGCAGTTTCTCGCTGGGCATGTCAGAACTGGCGATTGATGAGTTAAGCATCGTATCACATTCTTATCAGAGCATCCTTGAGTACTTCCATGTGCCCCTCACATTCTCCCTCACCTGAACAGATCCTGTGTGTGCGTACGGCTTGTACAGAGGGGATGGCTGTTTTAATATGTTGAGGGTGGGCTTGCGGTTGAGTGAGGTGCTGTGGTGCCCATCC
>NW_025180818.1:0-2409 GCF_004010195.1 Chiloscyllium plagiosum | reverse complement strand
TGTGGGGAACCTTATCAAATGCCTTGCTGAAATTCATATACACCACATCAACAGGTTTACTCTCATTTATCTGTTTGGTCACTTTGTCAAAAAACTCAATAAGATTCGTTAGGTACAATCTACCCTTCACAAAACCATGCTGATTGTCCCTGATCAGATTATTCTTTTCTCAATGGCTATAAATGCTATCTCTTATAACCTTTTTCAACACTTTACCAAAAACTGAAGTGAGACTCAGTGGTCTGTAATTACCAGGGTTGTCTCTACTACCCTTTTTGAACAAGGGAACCACATTTGCTATCCTCCAGTCCTCAGGCACTATTCCTGTAGACAATGATGATTTGAAGATTAATGCCAAAGGCTCAGCAATCTCTTCCCTTGCTTCCCAGAGGATCCTAGGGTAGATCCCATCTGGCCCAGGGGACTTGTCTATTTTCACACTCTGCAGTATTTCTAATACCTCTTCCTTGTGAACCTCAATCTCTTCTAGTCTAGATGCAAGTATCTCTGTACTGCAAAAACAAGAACAAACCACCATCAGGAAGTCATGAGGTCATAAGGTCATAACAAGTAAGGGAAAGAGATGGTAGTGAAGGAGGATATACCTAACAATGGCCCACAGCAGGATGTGGTCAAACGGTCTTGTAAGGCCAGAATAAGCATTTTGTCACAGACAAGGCCGGATAAGGCAAGAGATGCACAAGAGTAATGGGTGCCGGTCTTAGAGAAGTGGGAGATGTAAACAAGGGAGGAGCAATGGGAGGAGGGAAGAGGAACGAATTATATAAATATTGTGTACTCGTTAAACATGGTGTGTGTGTGACTATTTTGTAAATAGACACCACACCCCTCTTGCAAGAGCATAATAAAACGATACGACTGATTCAGATCTTGTCTCGGACTGAAATTATTGAAGTGCGTGAGCTTCGTTTCTCACACTCTCAATGAAACCTTTAACAGTAAATGTGATCCCAGTCAATATTTGGATAGTTGAAGTCCCCCATGACAACTACCCTGCCTCTCTCACTCCTATCGAGAATCATCTTTGCTATCCTTTCCTCTACATCCCTGGGACTATCCGGAGGCCTATAGAATACTCCCAGCATGGTGGCTTCTCCTTTCCTGTTTCTAACCTCAGCCCATACTACCTCAGTTAACGAGTCCCCAAACATCCTTTCTACAACTGTAATATTGTCCCTGATCAACAATGCCACACCTCCCCTCTTTTACCATCTTCTCTGTTCTTACTGAAACATCTGAATCCCGGAACCTGCAACAGCCATTCCTGTCCCTGCTCTATCCATGTCTCTGTAATGGCCACAACATCGAAGTCCCAGGTACCAACCCACGCTGCCAGTTCACCCACTTTATTTCGGATGCTCCTCGCGTTGAAGTAGACACACTTCAAACCAGGTTCTCGCTTGACAGTGTCAGATACTTGATTTGGGAATTCCCTACTCTCATCTGTACCTGTCCTACAATTTTGGTTCCCATCCACCTGCTGTATTAGTTTAAATCCACCTTAATAGCTTTAGCGAATTCCACCCCCCCCAGGAAATTGGTACCATCCTGCTTATAGAGGTCCCACCTACCCCAGAAAGAGCCCCAATTATCCAAACACCTGAAACCCTCCCTCCTGCACCATCCCTGTAGCCACGTGTTCAACTCCTCTCTCTCCCTATTCCTCACCTCACTAGCATGTGGCACGGGCAGCAAACCAGAGAAAACAACTCTGTTTGTCCTAGCTCTAAGCTTCCATCCTAGCTCCCTGAATTTCTGCCTCAAGTCCCCATCTCTCTTCCTACCTATGTCATTGGTGCCAATGTGGACAACGACTTGGGGCTGCTCTCCCTCCCCCCAAAGGATCCCAAAAACACGATCAGAGACATCAATGACCCGGGAGGCAACACACCAACCATGAGTCTCTCTCGTCCCCACAGAATCTCCTATCTGTCCCCCTAACTATGGAGTCCCCAATGACTACTGCTCTGTTCCTCTTCCCCCTTCCCTTCTGAGCAGCAGGTGCCCCACTGCTTTCCCCTGGGAAGTCATCCCCCTCAGCAGTATCCAAAACAGTATCGAAAATATTGTACCTGTTTACCTGCTACTCCTGGCCGATGTGAATAAACGTCACCCTTACATGTATATCTTTTAAGCAGATCTGGCACTTGCTCCTTAATCTACCTCTGATCATCTTGTACACTCTGAGGCAGTTGTCTAACTTCCCTTGTGCTTTTTGTTCTTCCAGGATCATCTGGTTTTCCTACTCCTGGCTTTCTCCTCGCTCACCAACACTGTGGTCTACTTTGTGACAATGAAAAGACTGGAGCATTTTAACTTCTTTGTCCCCCCTCAATGGTTTCTTTTGTGCCCTGTGGTAAGATATCCTTGTGATTTTCACTGAGATCT
>NW_025180817.1:0-2409 GCF_004010195.1 Chiloscyllium plagiosum | reverse complement strand
TTTTTAAATAGAAAAAATATAAAACATATTTAAATGGAGATTTTCCCCCTTGTTCCCAGGGCATCACTTGCTTTCCAAAACTCATCATATCCTCTCCCAACCAGTGCCCCACCCTTGACACAGGCACCCCACGATAGAATAAAGAAAATTCAAATATATTACAAAGCTAATTTCATGCACTCGCCATATGAATGAATCCTGTCCTTTTCGAGTTTTATCGTTGCTCGTCGACGAAAGTATACCCCTATCTAGCTAACCACAGCCAGATGATCTTTAGGGAACGGGATAAAATGTTGTAAACCAGAATCATCAATAAAGCGAGGAATGAGCTGGGTATTTCAACCATTCGATTATATTACCGCCCATCATTTGTTGTGTTGCGTGCACTTTAATTATATTACACCAATATTACCCACCACCCTTAATCAGTGACTTAAAATAATGTACTTTTATTAAAATATTAAAATCATAAAATACTAATTTAAAATTAATACTAGTTTAAAATTAACCTAAAAGCTTATTTAAAACAATCTAAAATTTATTAAATTCTGTCCAAAGGAGAATCCTATGAGTCCATAAAAATCCTTAAAAGCTCGAGAGTCAAAGATAGCACAAGATTTGTGATGCTTTGAGCAAAGGTTTTAAATTTCTCGATCCCAAGGTCTTTCATTAGTTTGTTGTTCTTTTCAAACCATTTTCCTCTGGATCCCATCACAAATCCATAAAAGGATATTCTTCTTCCTTTTGTGAGGACCATTATTTCCTTTTCTAGATGTATATATTTTTCTTTCTTCCCAAGCCTGTTCCAGTGAGTTAATTTGCATGTCCATTCTAATCATTACGTCTACAACGATAACATGATTTTCTTTCCTAAAAATTAAATCCGGTATCCATAATTTCCCAGTACTATCTTATATGCGTGGTTCCATGTATGTTATCCATCCTTTTATCTTGGTAAACTTTATTAATTCTTCCATTATTCTATTGTGTCTCTTAATCCTCATATTTTTACATAGGGACACCATCCTGAAATATGCGCAATCATTTCTGAATTATCATTGCATCGCCGACAATTCTTGATGTTAAATGGCCTTCCATAAGCTAGAGACGCCCTTGTAGGATATAAGTTCATTCGTAATAAAATTGAATTTATTACTTTGGACGTCTTCACATATTGAATTTTTGTCAACCAAGTATTGGAGATATTATCGTTCTTGAAATAATGGGTGCCCGCCCCTTGACAGGGCAAGGCCATCCATTTCTGAAGTTCTATAGACCTCCAGCTGGTAGAGTTCTTATTACTAAATTCCTCTATACCATTATTCTCCTCATCGGTGATATCCATTTCTTCCAATTGTCGATTTACATTTGGATTCCAAATCTTCTCTAAAACCTTCAATTTACTAAGTTATTGCATTTTTATAGCTATACTAACACCCAACATTTCATCCTCTGATTTGTATAGCATTTCATACTTCCTTAAAATAGCAATTGGAATAAATGTAGACAATTTATTCAATGCAAGGCCATCATCGCGGGTCTTAGTATATAAAAACCCATCTGTGATGGATTGTGGGAGATGTAGTATTTCTTTTACTGCACTTTTAATTATATTGTCAAGTTTATTAAGATAATTTAATGATACTTCTCATTAAAATTAAATAGTAATAAAGTCTAGGGATAAAATACACTTTTAAGAGTTCCAATTTCTGTGCAGATTTTAAAAGAGATCCTTTAAGATTATCTATCCAAATACCTAATTGGTCTTCCCAATTTGCTTGGCTTACCCCAATCCATGGTTCAATTTTTGTACCTAGATATTTATCGGTGCTTCCTGGATCTATAAACTGTATATTTCTCTCATTAAATTTCCAATTTGCCCTATCATTATAAATAAAGCATTTTTTAATAAGCAAGGTAGAATCCTTTAGTTTTTCTTACATTAACCTCCATCCCAGTATTAATACAAAATTTTTCCATCAGTTTTAAGTTGTATGCCATTCCTTCATAGGATTGGCTGACCAAAGCTATATCGTCGGCAAACGCTAAGGTACAACAATGATAACTCTCTTTATCTTGACCCAAACATATTCCTTTTTTTTCTTTCTTCAATAATTCTTATAAGGGGGTCCATAACTATATTAAAAAGAATCGGTGATAAAGAATCACCTTGTTTAACCCCTCTTCAAATTTTGATCTTATTTGTTTTTCAATTAAAACCTTTGATTTTAATAAAATGATTATTATATAAGCTCATCATTAATGTAATAAAAACTGGAGGGGGTTGAATTCTCTTAAGGGCGTTTATTATCAATTTGTGCCCAACGGTATCAAAGGCTTTAGCCAGGTCCACGAATACCACAGCTAAGTCGATTTTCTTTTTCTTAGCTCCACTAATGATATTCTCCA
>NW_025180816.1:0-2409 GCF_004010195.1 Chiloscyllium plagiosum | reverse complement strand
AACATATGAAATCTCTTCGGGGTAGGGCGGTGGTGAGGAAATCATTTAAAAAAGGAAGAAACGGATCTCTTGATGCTAAATGTCAATAAAAAGGAAAAGGTGTTAGTGTGTTTTGAAAAGCCTTAAGACAAACAAGTCCGCAGGACCTGATAGGATCAGTCCCAGAATGCTGAGGGAGATAGTTGAGGGAATTGCTGGGCCCTGTACGAAACTTTTCTATCCTCTTTAGTCACGGAAGAAGTCCAAATGGACTGGAGAATAGCTAACGTTGTTCCGTTGATTAAAGATGGCAACAGGGATAAGCTATGAAATTACAGGCCAGTGAGCTTTACATCTGTCGTAGAGAAATTATTTGAGAAGATTCTTATGGTTAGTATTTGTTTACATTTGGAGAAATAAGGGTTTATTAGCGATGGGCAGCATGCTCTTGTGCGGGGAAGGTCGCTCTCACAAACTTGATAGTTTTTTAAAGCATTGACAAAAATGCTTGATAATGACAGAGCTTTAGCAACACCTTTGACAATGTCTCGCATGGCATGCTGAAACAAAAGACAGAATCTGCGGTGAGCTGCTAAGATGGTTACAGAACTGGTTTATCCATAGAAGACAGAGAGTAACCGTGGAGGGGTGTTTTCCTGACTGGAAATTTGTGACCAGTGGTTTTATGCAGGGATCAGTGCTGGGACTCCTGTTGTTTGTAATATATATTTGATTTGAATGTTGGTGTACTGATTAATTTGTTTGTGGAATATACAGACTGGGGGAGCTGCGGTCAGTGAAGAGGACTGCCAGAGGATACATGAGAATACACGTAGGCTGGAGGCTTGGACAGAGAAACAGCAGATGGAGTTTTATCCAGACAAATGCACAGTGATGCAGTTTAGAAGATTTAATGTAGTAGGGACATATAGAGAAAATTGCAGACATGTAATGGAGTCAAACTTCCAGAGACATCTAGGCACACAGATCCAAAGTTCCCAGAAAGTGGCAACACAGTTGGATAGGGTGGTCAAGAAGACATTGGCATACTCGCCACCATCAGTCGAAACAAAAAAGTATGAAAATCAGGTGAAGATGTATAACTTGCCGATGGATAAAACTTGAGTTAGCCCAGCCCTATTGGGCCTCCCGTTCCCGTCTAGCAGCCTCAGAAGGAGTCTTGTGGTGCGATGGCGTTGTCCCTATCGCTGAGCCAGGAGGCCTGGGTTCAAGCCCCACCTGTCTGTAACAACGCCTCTAAGCAGGTTGATCCGAAAGCTAATCTGTCACAGCTTCAAGTCATCAAGTTGTCCCCTTCTGTGACGGATGGAGATGCACTGTTCCTGCGTATGTCACTGTCGAGGGTGTGGTGGTATCAAGTAGATACCTAACAGGATCAGAACGAACTGAATGACTTGTTTGTGTCCCTGTCTAGGAATCCGAAGAGGGCTGAATGCCCTCCTTTTGTTCCTCAAAGTTCCTGCCCTGAGCATAAAATTCTGTTTCTCAGCTCGCAATCTTTCCTGAAACATGTGGCCCCTCATTTTTGTTGATCATGCTTTAAAATTTCGTCACTATCTCTGCTTTTACTCTGTCTTTCTTATTCTAAGCCTTAATCATTTATTATTGTCATAAACGCTTCCCCTCTGTAGCAACAACACCCGCTGAAACTCCGCACACTTTTAATGTGCCCTTTTTAGGTTTTTGTCAATGCCTTTATCACTCGGAGTCACTTTGAAGACTCCAGGCCAATCATATATGGCCGAATGCTCTATCCTCAGCCTGGAGGACTTCAGATTAAACGTGTTGCCATTCGTTCGCTCGGCAGTGAGCCTGTCCACCGCCTCCATCGGGTCCACTGCATTTGCAACCGCAGAGACAAACATGGACTGTTGCCTGTACTCGTGCATGCAACCCCTAATGTGCTCTTCCTTGCTGCACTGCGGCTCCTTTCCCTTTCCAGGAAAGGCAGATTCAGTCGTCGGATGTCGGTGGATTTTAAGTTGAGAGCTAGAACTGGAGTGTAGAATCCTGTGAGGGACATCCCGCTCTTTTCAAATCACTGTAGAAATCAGAAATCCGAAACGTCGAATTCTCCACCCATCATGCTGCCTGGTTTGCTGTGTTGCTCCAGCCTCCTGCTTGGCTACTTCCGATTCCAGCATCCGCGGATTAGACAGAAGTGAAGTAGTTGGACAGTACGGCACACTCCAACAACTCTAGGCCTCCCTCTCTCTGATTGGCTGCCTGGACATCCCACTCTCTGGCTGCGCTGTCCTCCTTCCCTGACTGAAATTTCTCCAGTCCACCCCAGCGCTCTCTAACATTGGATGTGGCTGTGAGAGGGGAATAGGAAGATGGAAGCCGATTACTAAAATAAGGTAAATATAACGGGGGTTGGGGTTTGATCAAAGGTACTTGGAGTAAAAA
>NW_025180815.1:0-2408 GCF_004010195.1 Chiloscyllium plagiosum | reverse complement strand
TTTATAGAGGTAAAATCTGGAATTCAAGGGTTAGGTTATGAGGAGAGATTAGGCAGCTGCGACCTTGTATTCTCTGAACTTTAGAAGGTTAAGGGGTAATCTAATCGAGGTTTTCAGGATATTACAGATAGATAAGGATGCACTTTTTCTATTGGTTGAAGATTGTCGAATTGACTGGAGTTTAGGTGAATGAGAGGTGATCGCATTGAAACGTATCAGATTGTTACGGGGTTTAATGGGGTAAATGCTGAGAGGCTGTTTCCTCTCATGGGAGAGTCTAGAACCACAGTGCACAGTCTCAGAATGGAGGAGTGCCAATTTAAGACTGAGATGAGGAGGAATCTCTTCTCTCAGAGAGTGGAGACTCTTTGGAGCTCCTTATCACAGAGAGCTATGGGGAATAGATTTTGTGTATGTTTAAGCCTGAGTTAGATTAGAACATAGAGCATAGAGCATCTCAGCGCATTACAGGCCTTTCAGTCCTTGATGTTGCACCAACCTGTGTCTTGGAATGTGTGCTAGTGAATAGGTGAATGGGTAGGTGAGCTGAGGTGGGTGAGTGGGTAACTGTGAGGTCAGGAAGTAGTTAGTTTTGGCTGGGGTGTGGGGGTAGATACAGTATGCCTGGTTTGGTATGATCTTCCACAAGTCCATATAAATGGGTTCATTGGAAGTATTCTTTAGGTAAGAGTGTTGCAGTTTTTCCATCCAGTATGTTGCTTTAAGAAAGAACATGAAATACATTTCATTATTCGAACATCTCTGGGCTATTGACTTCCAGAGGAACCCGGACAGACCAGGGAAAGTGGGAATAGAGGCCTGGAAACCTGGCCATTTTCTTTCGAGTTTATCTGAACTGGATGGTGCCCGTGAGTTGGCACATGGTACTTCTTCAAAGTGAGAATTCCTTTGCTTCATCCCTATCCAGATCCTTCTTTCCATGTGGGAGCAACTGCTTCTGGATGCTGGAAGGAATGAATATGAACCCAAGTTGGTCGGGTGGGTAAGAATGCATACGGGGTGTTGGCTTTCTTTAACAGGGGGATTGAGTATAAGACCCAGAAGGTCATGCCGGAGCGCAATGGAACCAAGGTTAGACCACACTTGGAATATTATCTTCAGTTCTGGTCAACTCATTATAGGACGGATGACGAAGCCTTGGAGAGGGTGCAGAGGAGATTTTCCAGGATGCTGCTTGGACTGGAGGGCATTTCTTTTGACGAAAACTTTTCCCATTAGAGCAAAAAGGACAAGAGGGAACTTGATAGAGATGTACAAGATGATGTGAAGCTTAGATAGAGTGGATAGCTCGAGACATTTTCCCAGGGAAGAAATGGCTATCATGAGGGGGCATAATTTAAGGTGATTGGTCGAAAGCTTAGGAGAGTCATCAGAGGTCAGAGAGTACAGCACAGAAACAGACCATTTAGTCTAGGTTCTATACACAGAGAGTGGTGGGTGTGTGGGATGCACTACCAGCGGTGGGAGTAGAGTCAGATACATTAGGGACATTTAAGCGCCTCTTGGATAGTCACATGTGTGATAGCAAAATGAAGGGTATGTTCGTTAGTTTGATCTTAGATTAGGATAAAAGTCGGTACAACCTCGAGGGCTGAAGGGCCTGTGCTGCGCTGTACTAATCTATATCCAACGTTCTCACTGACACAAAGGTCAAAGGTCACCATTGTATCGGTGTTGACCTTGCTTGTACTTTTCCTGGGCACTGTTATTATCACTGGATCAATCTCTTTATGTTCATTGTTTGGATTCTCCCATGGCTTCATATTTAAGTCAGTCTCATTTCAGCACTATGAGGATAAATCAAACCTGGAGTTTCCGCTTGAATCCAGTCAATTGACGATTAAGAATTTGGTTCTGCGTGTTATTATTTTAACTGTTTAACTGTCAGAGTTTTATGAGTCAGAGGGAAAAGGAAAGTTTGAAAATTAATGTTTCGGTGAGATGAACATACAGGGCTGAATCTTCCCCATATTTTGGCCCAATGTTATTTGTGTCACGGTCTGTCCGTATGGACCGGTGACTTTTCTCCTGCTATTGTCCCAAACTCATCTCACTATCCAAAGTGAGCCTGCATGCTGTAGTTGGTAATGCTTCCCACTTTCAGGAAATCTCGAATCCCTAGTGCTGGCACTCTCCTCCAAAGTCCACCGTGCCCTTGTTCAAGCACTGTCTGTCTGCCTTGAATCCCGAAGAAGGGTTCCACCTGAAACATTGCCTTCTCTCCTCCTGATGCTGCCTGGCTTGCAGTGTTCTTCCAGCCTTCTGCCTGTCCACCTTTGGCCCAGAGCTGGATGAAGAAGGTCTATGACCTTCTCTGCTTTGCCATGATGGGTCCAGCCACCTTCTTTCAGCTTCCTACACTCTCTACTACACATCTCCCAAAATGG
>NW_025180814.1:2234-2408 GCF_004010195.1 Chiloscyllium plagiosum | reverse complement strand
GTATTAGTGTAGGTGGGAAGGGGGTCATGGTGAAGTGTCCGGAGGGAGTTAGAGCACAGTGTTGTATCCATGCAGTGTTATTAATGTGGCGGGGGGGGCGGGGGGGGGGGGGGGAGTAAAGTGGAGGGAGAGAGAGAGAAAGAGAGACAGACAGAGACAGAGAGTGACAGAGGC
>NW_025180814.1:0-639 GCF_004010195.1 Chiloscyllium plagiosum | reverse complement strand
CAACATTCCATAACTGACATTCCCCGGAACGTTCTGTCCCCAACATTCTATAACTGACATTCCCCGGAACGTTCTGTCCCTGACATTGTTTGTGAACGGCCGGACGACAGTGAATTGAACAAACGAGAAGATCCCGAGGGAAGAGATCCCTTTCCAGGGAGAAGGAGACACTGTTCCGAAGGCCCCTCAGGCAGTTAAAACGGTGAATACGTTTTCCCTGCCTTTACATTTCTCCTCAACACAGGATCGACCACAATTTAGACCAAAATACAGAAATTCCCAAACTCTGTTTGTGTCAGGAAACTGGGAGAGAATCCTTCAGGACAGCAACGTTTCCACCCTCTGTATTAGAAACTGGGAAGGAGTGACCTGTGTCTGCTCTGGAATGATCGAGTGTGTGGGAATGTTCTAGAAACCATCTGTCCTTATGGGTGCGTTTCTGTGTGTTTTGGGAGGGAGGGTTTCTTGTGGTTTATGTCACTCTTTTGTCAGAAATTTCAACCTTCCCATTTGTTATTCCAGCTCCAATTATTTTAATAAATCCCTGAATGCAGGGACCCATTTGAAAATCTCACTGGGTCCCCGATCAAACGGGTCCCATTGCCCCCAGGCTGATGGATAATGGGTTTGTTTTCCTTC
>NW_025180813.1:0-2408 GCF_004010195.1 Chiloscyllium plagiosum | reverse complement strand
GAAGCAGAAAGGTTTTGTACGTTACCTGGAAGAGGAAAAGCTATGAGGCAACATTCTGTGAGTGAGTCCATGATTAACATATAAATTACTTACTGTGTGCAACAGGAAATTCTTCCCACTACCTGGCACTCAGATTGAGATTGGTCACTTGTGGTAATTACTTCCCTGCCAATCAGACTTTGCCTTTGCTAACTGACTGACTGTATTCATGTCATACACTGGAGACAACAACACCTCAGATTGACACTCACACCTGGACCATTATCTGTCCGCCCGTCAGTTCCTGCTCCTGACCACAACAATCTGTACCAAGAAACAATTGCATCCAACCTCCCCTCGGAGAAACTCGGAACCTTCCAGCTGCATCTGCAGAGAAAGAAAACAGAGAAGTTAACGTTTCGGATGGGTCAATTTGTCAAAATCAGTCTAGCCTGATGAACCACAAACCCTTCTGTTCCTCTGCAGATGCTTTCTGAGTGACTGAATGATTCTGCTGGTTTCGGATTGCTCACTGGGATTCACTGCACTTGCAGCTCCATCCCTGTGTTGGCCACTGAGTTCCTCTTCCTCAATCACCTCATATCAGCCCCAACCAACTCCACTTACCCTGACTGCACTCCCCTCGCTGTTCACACTTACCCTGACTGCACTCCCCTCGCTGTTCACACTTACTCTGACTGCACTCCCCTCGCTGTTCACACTTACCCTGACTGCACTCCCCTCGCTGTTCACACTTACCCTGACTGCACTACCCTTAGTGTTCACACTTACCCTCACTGCACTCTCCTCACTGTTCACACTTACCCTGACTGCACTACACTCGCTGTTCACACTTACCCTGACTACACTATCCTCGCTGTTCACACGTACCCTCACTGCACTACCCTCAGTGTTCACACTTACCCTGACTGCACTCTCCTCGCTGTTCACACTTACCCTGACTGCACTACCCTCGCTGTTCACACTTACCCTGACTGCATTACCCTCACTGTTCACACTTACCCTGACTGCACTACCCTTAGTGTTCACACTTACCCTCACTGCACTCTCCTCGCTGTTCACACTTACCCTGACTGCACTACACTCGCTGTTCACACTTACCCTGACTACACTATCCTCGCTGTTCACACTTACCCTCACTGCACTACACTCGCTGTTCACACTTACCCTGACTGCACTACCCTCGCTGTTCACACTTACTCTGACTGCACTACCCTCGCTGTTCACACTTACCCTGACTGTACTATCCTCGCTGTTCACACTTACCCTGACTGCGCTACCCTCGCTGTTCACACTTACTCTGACTTAACTACCCTCAGTGTTCACACTTACCCTGACTGCACTATCCTCAGTGTTCACACTTACCCTGACTGCACTACCCACGCTGTTCACACTTACTCTGACTGCACTACCCTCAGTGTTCACACTTACCCTGACTGCACTACACTCGCTGTTCACACTTACCCTGACTGCACTACCCTCGCTGTTCACACTTACCCTGATTGCAATACACTCGCTGTTCAGAATTACCCTGACTACACTATCCTCGCTGTTCACACTTACCCTGACTGTACTACCCTCGCTGTTCACACTTACTCTGACTGCACTCTCCTCGCTGTTCACACTTACCCTGACTGCACTACCCTCGCTGTTCACACTTACCCTGACTGCACTCTCCTCAATGTTCACACTTATCCTGACTGCACTACCCTCGCTGTTCACACTTACCCTGACTGCACTCTCCTCGATATTCGCACTTACGCTGACTGCACTACCCTCGCTGTTCACACTTACCCTGACTGCACTACCCTCAGTGTTCACACTTACCCTGACTGCACTACCCTTGTTGTTCACACTTACCCTGACTGCGCTAACCTCGCTGCTCACACTTATCCTGACTGCACTACACTCGCTGTTCACACTTACCCTGACTGTACTACCCTCACTGTTCACACTTACCCTGACTGCACTACGCTCATTGGTCACACTTACCCTCACTGTTCACACTTATCCTCACTGCACTACCCTCGCTGTTCACACTTACCCTGACTGCACTACCCTTGCTGTTCACACTTACCCTGACTGCACTACACTTGCTGTTCACACTTGTCCTGACTGCACTACAGTCGCTGTTCACACTTATCCTGACTGCACTATCCTTGCTGTTCACACTTACCCTGACTGCACTACCCTCGCTGTTCACACTTACCCTGACTGTACTACATTCACTGTTCACACTTACCCTGACTGTACTATCCTCGCTGTTCACACTTACCCTGACTACACTATCCTTGCTGTTTACACTTACTCTCACTGCACTGCACTCACTTTTCACACTTACGCTGACTGTACTACCTTCGCTGTTCACACTTACATGACTGCACTACCCTCGCTGTTCACACTTATCC
>NW_025180812.1:0-2408 GCF_004010195.1 Chiloscyllium plagiosum | reverse complement strand
CTACCTTCTGACACTCTTTTCAGCTACAAATGTATATGCGAGTGCGAGAATGCATGTTCTGTCATGATTTGACAAAATAACCATGATCTGCATGACATTACTGGAATTTCGATTCTTGCTTTGGTAAATTATTTCGACCATTGCTCGAAACATATCGGATGACAGGGAAAATGCACAAAGTTGAGCAGGACCTGTTAAACATCATACCATGCAACATAGCTTCAGTTACTGCGAAAGTTTTGCAGAATAAGCGTCCCAAAGAATGTTCTCCACCTGAAAAGCCGCGGTATCAGGACAATCCGAGAAGGACAGATCACATTGTGAGAATGCTCAAACCTCGGTACCAGTATGAGTTGGCATTTCCTTGTCTTTCACCTTATCCATGCAACTTGCTGCAGAATGTTCACATCAGGACATGAGCGACATGGCTGCCAGCTGAGGTGGAAACCAATGTGGGAATCGATGGGAAACGACTCAGAAAATTTACAAAATTCCATGTGCTTATTAGGGAAGCAGTTTCTTTTCTCATCAATGTAAAAGTTAGTTTCTGAACATATTAACAGAAGTCAAAAAGTGATTATCCCACCCTCCCACCCACAAGATGTCAAAGAGTTGCTAACTGTACGTGAGTGTTCTTTGTTCTCGATGTGAAAAGCTCTCCCTCCTGAGTCACCTTCACGTCTCTTGTTGTTGAGTGAATCACAAATCAGGAATTTCACCAAACTGCAACTGCCTCACTTTGTTATCCCGCTTGCCTCTTCCCCTCCCCCTCTCTGTTTACATTTTCCTGCTTATCTGTGATATTAAGAAAACCAAATGGATGCGATGTCATTCTGTAGTCTGTCTGTTATTTCTGCAGTCTCAGTTCCAACATGGCTTAGATCTCGGTGCATACCAAAATATTAGTGACGCTATGACAGCACAACTCCAGAGGATCATCTGAGATTGTAAATTCAGTTATTGCTGTTGCTGATGGAATGAGCTGCTAACTTGCGAAAACATGATTCAGGTCTTCTGGTGCTAATTCTCGCTCGTTGAATAACGGCAGTCAGCTTCCAAATGAGACCTTTCAGAGACTACTTTGGGAAACTTTTGACAGAGAGGCTACATTCGGAATCCGTGGTGCACCGTGACCCAGCATATCACCTTTCTCCTTGGCTTTGAACCGGGCCGCCTGCGCAAGGAATGCAAATGCCTTACTGCTTTTCGTCGAAGGATCAGAACGCGGTAACTACAGTCTTAAACAGGATGGCGTGTGATCAGAAGCCGGTTGGAGAAACACTTAATAACGTTTCGCCCAGTCCTTAAATGGAATTGCATGACTTTTCACCATGAGAGCGGATTTGCGCGAGCAAACACAAAGCCAGGTTGGCTGATGGGAAAGCAAGCAGGAAAGATCCATTCTCGTCCATCTAAAAGGCTGCGGTTGGGGACAGGGCTGTTTGTGAATTGGGTGAATTGCTGGCAGTGCAGGAAGGAGGTCAGTGACCTTCCCCACTCCACCAGGGTAAGTGCCACCATATGCACTTTATGAAATCACCCTCTTTCTCTCTGTTTCTGCACACAACTCTCACCAAGGCTCATGTTCTTCCACCCTCACGCCTGTAGTTGCATGTGACCTACCCACCCTCACTGAATGCAGCACCTTCTCTCAGTCTCTCGAACCTCATCTCTGCCCCATAGCCAACGCTGCCTGGTGTCTGTGCTGCCTATTCACTCATTCAGACTACCTCGCCACCTTTCCCTCAGATGTCTCAGCACGAACAGCTGTACCATCCACTTCAATCTCCCTTAATCCCTCTTGCTAATTTTCACATCCCAGAAGGAACCATCCCACAATAGGAGAGAAAAGCCAAGACGGATAGGGGGCTCCCTAAAATTCAGCTCCTCACCCCATCACAGGGGAAGGATCCTGACCCTAACAGCCACGAAAGGCTGACTGACCGTGCCCAAGCTCCCGGACTGGGATCTGAGACACACCTTGTCTCACTGTGCGGGGCACCGTCACTGACTATGGACAATGATATTAAGCTTCCTGGGTTTGTGTCTGTGCTAACCACCAAGACAATACAGCAGGCTGGTGAGCCTGGTAGCTGTGGCTGAGGGGAAACACTGCTGAGGGAAGGCTAAGGCAAGGCAATAATTCTGTGAGCATTCACATCATTTCAAAGTGAGTGTGTACCAGCACCGAGTGAGAAGCCAGAGGGACAGGCCATGAACTGGGTGTGTGTCCCTGAGCACAGTGTCCTTGCAGCGGCATTGAGTGTGTACAAACACGGAGTGAGCAACCCAAAGGGACAGTCCATGAGCTGGGTGTGTGTCCCTGAGCACAGTGTCCTTGCAGCAGCATTGTGTGTGTACAAACACAGAGTGAACAGTCCAGAGTAACAGTCCATGAGCTGGGTGTA
>NW_025180811.1:0-2408 GCF_004010195.1 Chiloscyllium plagiosum | reverse complement strand
TCTGGGCCCGGTGTGGTCTGTAGAATGGGCCGGAGGCAGCTTAGAAACTGGGCGCTGTGCGGTCTGGAAACTGGGACTAGTGCATTCTGGAGACTGTACCAAGAACGGTCTGGAGGCTGGGCCTGGTGCGGTCAGGAGATTTAGCCCAGTGCAGTCTGGAGACTGGGCGCGGTGCGGTCTGGAGAATGGATCATTGCGATCGGGAAACTGACACCAGTGTATTTTGGAGACTGGGCCCCGTGTGGTCTGGAGTGGTCCCGGTGCAGTCTGGATACTGACCCGGTGCAAGCAGTAGACTGGTCCCAGTGCGGCCTGGTGACTGGGCCCAGTGTGGTCTGGACATTGGATCCGGTGCAGTCTGAAGACTGGGCCTAGTACGGTCTGGAGACCTGGCCTGGTGTGGTTTGGACACAGAGCACAGTGTGGCCTGGATACTTGGCCCAGTGCGGTCTGAAGCGTGGGCTCAAAGTGGTCTGGAGCCTGGGCTTGCTACAGTCTGGAGACTGGGCCAGGTGCGGTCTGGAGACTGGGCCTGGTGTGGTCTGGAGACTGGGCCTGGTGTGGTCTGGAGATAGAGCCCAGTGTCGCCTGGAGACTTGGCCCTTTGCGGTCTGATGACTAGGCCCAGTGTAATTTGTAGACTTGGCCTGGTGCTGTCTGGAGACTGCGCATGGTGCGGTCTGGAGACGGGACCCGGTGCAGTCTGGTGATTAGGCTCAGTGCAGTCTGGAGACTTGGCCCAGTGCGGTCTGGAGACTGCGCATGGTGCGGTCTGGAGACTGGGCTCAGTGTGGCTTAGAGACTTGGCCCAATGCAGTCTGGAGATTGGGCCCAATGTGATCTGGAGACTGGGCCTGGTGCATTCTAGAGACAGGGCGTGGTGTGGTCTGGAGACAGGCCCTAGTGTGGCCTGGAGACTTGGCCCTTTGTGGCCTCTTGGTCCTTTGCGGCCTGGATACTGGGCCTGTGCGGTCTGGAGACTGGGCCTGGTGCAGTCTAGAGATAGGGCCTGGTGTGGTCTGGAGACAGGGCCCAGTGTGGCCTGGAGACTTGGTCCTTTGCGGCCTGGATACTGGGCCTGTGCGGTCTGGAGACTGGGCCTGGTGTGGTCTGGAGACAGGGCCCAGTGTGGCCTGGAGACTTGGTCCTTTGCGGCCTGGATACTGGGCCTGTGCGGTCTGGAGACTGGGCCTGGTGTGGTTTGGAGACAGGGCCCAGTGTGGCCTGGAGACTTGGTCCTTTGCGGCCTGGATACTGGGCCTGTGCGGTCTGGAGACTGGGCCTGGTGTGGTCTGAAGACAGGGCACAGTGTGGACTCGAGACTTGGCCCTTTGCAGCTTGGAGACTGGGCCTGGTGCAGTCTGGAGACTGGGCCTGGTGTGGTCTGGAGACAGGGCCCAATGTGGCCTGGAGACTTGGCCCTTTGCAGCTTGTGCGATCTGGAGAGTGGGCCCGGTACAGTCGGGTAACTAGGCCCAGTGCAGTCTCTAGACCTGGCCTGTTGCGGTCGGGAGACTGGGCATGGTGCGGTCTGGAGTTGGGGCCCGGTGTTGTCTAGTGATTAGGCTCAATTCAGTCTGGAGACTTGGTCAGCTGCGGGCTGGCGACTGTGCATGGTGTTGTCTGGAGACAGGGCCCGGTGCACTCTGGTGATTAGGCCCAGTGCAGACTGGAGACTTGGCCTGGTGCGGTCTGGAGACTGGGCATGGTGCTGTGTGGAGACAGGGTCCAGTGTGGTCAAGACAGGGGACCAGTTCACCCTGGATACTGGACCATGTGCGACCCTGGAGAGTGGGGTCCACTGTGCACCAGATATTGGGTTCAGTGCGGTCTGGAAACTGGACCTGGTGCTGTCTGGATACTGGGCCAATATGGTCTGAAGTCTGAGTCCTGTGTGGTCTCGAGACTGTGCCCAGTGCGGTCAGGTGAATGGACCCTGTGCGGCCTGGTGATTCTGTGCAGTGCGGACTGGAGACTGGGCCCAGTGTGGCCTGAAAACTGGGCTTGGTGCGGTCTGCTGACAGGGCCTGATGCAGTCTGGAGACTAAGCCCTGTGGTCTGGAGACTGGGCCCTGTGGTGTGGAGACTGAGCCTGGGACAGCCTGGAGTCAAAGCCAGGTGGGGTCTGGAGATTGGGTCCAGTGTCTTCTGGAGACTGGGCCCGATGGAGTCTGGATACTGGGCCAGTGTGGCCTGGAGACAGGGCTCGGTTCAGTCTGGAGACTGGTCCTGCTTCAGTCTGGAGAGTGGGCCTGTCGTGGTCCGTAGAATGGGCCTGGTACGACCTGGAGACATAGCCCAATGCGGTCTGGAGACTGGGCCCGTTGTGGTCTGGAGAATGGGATCATTGTGGTCTGGAAACTGGGACCAGTATCGTGTGGAGACTTGGCCGAGTGCAGTCTGGAGTG
>NW_025180810.1:1235-2407 GCF_004010195.1 Chiloscyllium plagiosum | reverse complement strand
ACATCGCACAGATCGAACTGGAAAGTCTTATCCAGTGCGGGGTCTGCATATAAAGCAACCGTTGCTCCACATGAATCCCTTGAAACCTGCATGGACAGTCTTACCACTAGGCAGAAACCCAGCCAGTTCAGGAGTCTGTTACTGTCCGTCATGTCCCAGTTCCTCGTCGGGCGCGACCTCCGCAACCGGAGTCAGAGTAGTGTTAGGCCTTCCTGACCTGGGGCAGTGAGAGAAATGATGCCAGTTATTGTCCCTCTCCCGGTTCACCCTCAAGGTGTTGGCTACGACCCCCGTCACTGGGTAGGGGCCATGCCACCGCCCCTCGTCCCAGGTCGTGCGGCCCATCTGCGGGTGTCTGGCCGTGCAGCCGTAACCTGGTTGGATATTAGCCGGACCATTTCGCCCAGTACTTGCATGTACTGTGTCATGTCCTGATTCATTGTATCCCAATCTGTTTCCCACAGGGGTGATGTTCGGGGGCCAGGCATGGAGCGACCTGTCAGGATTTCATGGGGTGTCAGGAAGGTATCGCCATTCCTTTCCTGCCTCATTGACAGCAAGGCTAGGGGGAGTGCCTGCACCCACGTCAATGCAGTCCCTGCCATGACCTTGGCAATCTTGTCTTTAAGCGTGCGATTGGCCCTCTCTACTAACCCCTGGCTCTCAGGGTGGTAGACACTGCCGTAGCGGTGAAGTATCCCGAGAGTAGTCTCCACCCGGGCAAGATGTTCATTTTTAAAATGTGTCCCATTGTCTGTGCAAATCTTTCGGGGGACGCCATAGCGGTGAATCAGTTCCTTCGTGAGCCACTTCACAACAACTTCCCCATCCTCCGCCTTCGTAGGAGTTGCCTCCACCCACCGGGAGAACCTATCCACTGCGACTAGCATGTATCTGTATTTCTCTGGGGTCCTCCATTTGACCCCCATGTCCGTAAAGTCCATGCAGATCTCCTGCCACGGCCCTGTCGGGGTTGGGAACTTTAACATCGGGTGTGGGAGAACTCTCCTGGTGTTGTACTCATTACACACCCTGCACTCAGCCCTCAGGTTCTCTATATGTTCCCGCAGCCGGGGTGCCCACCAGTGGTTCTGGACGGTTCGTATAACTTGGGCAACTCCCACGTGTGTCGGCCCATGTATTTCAGAGAAAAGTGTTGGCAGGAGAGCCCT
>NW_025180810.1:0-657 GCF_004010195.1 Chiloscyllium plagiosum | reverse complement strand
CTTGTCGTCATAGGATCGGGCTTTGAGTGTAAGAGCTGGCAGGTCATGCAAAAATTGTACAAGATTTTGGTTCGGCCGCGTTTAGAATACTGTGCACAGTTCTGGTCGTCAAGTTACCAAAAGGAAGTGGACGTTTAGGAGAGGGTGCAGTGAAGGTTTACGAGGATGTTGCTGGTATGGAAGATGCTTGCTGTGAAGAGAGGTTAAGAAGAGAGGTTTATGATTGTTTTCAGTAGAATAAAACTAGATTGAGGGGTCCTGATTGAGGTCTACAAAATTTTGAAGGGTGTATAGAGATATGCTTTTTCCCCAGGTGAGGGATTCAGTAATGAGAGGTCACGCATTCAAGTTGAGAGGTGAAACGTTTAAGGAGTAAAGATGTAGAAGGTATTTTGCACAGGGGGTGGTAGGTGCCTGGAACGCGATGTTAGCAGAGGTAGTAGAGGCAGGCACGGACGTTTCATTCAAGGTGTGCCTTGATAGGTGCGTGAGTAAGTGGGGAGCAGATGGAAATGGATGCTGAGGAATTGGGTGATAGGTTTCGACAGTTGATTTGGTTCAGCCCAGGCTTGGAGATCCAAAGGGCCTGTTCCTGGGCTATAAATGTTCTGTGTTCTTTGTTCTTCTTTTATCACTACACCACCATCTCGATGTTAC
>NW_025180809.1:0-2407 GCF_004010195.1 Chiloscyllium plagiosum | reverse complement strand
CTGCTAAATCACCCTCAATCCCATGCCTCTGCGCTTCTCCAATAGCCTACCATGTGAACCTTATCAAAGGCTTTATTGAAGTCCATGTATACCACGTCAACTGCCCTACCCACATCTACATGCTTAGTCACCTTCTCAAAAAACTCAATGAGGTTTGTGAGACACGATCTGCCCTTGATGAAACCGTGTTGACTATCTGAAATCAAATTGTTGCTTGCTGGATGGTTATAAATCCTATCTCTTATAATCCTTTACAAAACCTTTCCTTCAATAGAAGTAAGGCTCACTGGTCTATAATTACTTGGATCATCTCTACTGCCCTTCTTGAACAAGGGCACAACATTTGCAATCCTCCAGTGCTCTGGTACTAAACCTGTAGATAATGTCGACTCGAATATCAAAGCCAAAGCTTTGCTCTCTCCTCCCTAGCTTCCCAGATCATCATTGGATAAATCCCATCCGGCCCAGGGGACTTGTCTACTTCCATTCCTTCTAGAATTGATAACACTTCTTCGAAACTAACCTCGATCCTTTTTAGTCTAATATCTCGTACCTCATTCTTCTCCTCTACAATATTCTCCTTTTCCTGAGTGAAAACCAATGAGAAATGTTTGTTTAGCACCTCTCCGATCTCCCAGGTCCACACTCAACTTCCAACTTCTGCCTTTTCTGGCCCTATTCCTTCCCGAAACATCCTTTTATTCCTCACGTACTATAGAAAGCTTTAGGGTTCTCCTTTATTCTATTTGCTAAAGCCTGCTAGTGTCCTCTCTTTGCTCTTGTTAGCTCTCTCTTTGGGCGGCACAGTGGCACAGTGGTTAGCACTGCTGCCTCACTGCGCCCATGTCTGCATGGATTTCCTCTGGGTGCTCCAGTTTCCTCCCACAGTCCAAAAATGTGCAGGTTAGGTGAATTGGCCATGCTAAATTGCCCGTAGTGTTGGGTGAAGGGGTAAATGTAGGGTAATGGGTCTGGGTGTGTTCTTCAGAGGGTCGGTGTTGTGGACTTGTTGGGCTGAAGGGCCTTTTTCCACACTAAGTAATCTAATCTTTAAATCCTTCCTAGCTGATTTGTAACTCTTCATCGCCTCATCTGAACTATCTTACCTCATCAATCCATAAGCCTCCTTCTTCTGCTTAACGAGATGCAATTTCTGTAGTAAACCACAGTTCCCTTACCTTATCACTTCCTCCCTGCCTGACAGGGACATACCTATCAAGGACACGCAATATCTCTTCCTCAAACCAGCTCCACATTTCCATTGTCTGCATCCCCTGCATTTTGCTACCCCATTCTATGCATCCTAATTCTTGCCTAATCACATTATAATTGCCGTTGTCCCATCGATAACTCTTGACCTGTGGCATGTACCTATCCCTTTCCATCGCTAAACTAAACATAACTAAATTATGGTCACTGTCTCCAGTGACCTACAACTAAATCAAACGCCTGGCCTGGTTCATTGCTAAGTACTAGATCCAGTGTAGCCTCCCCTCTTGTCGGCCCTTCAACATACTGTGTCAGAAAACCCTCCTGTACACATTGGAGAAAAGCTGATCCATCCGACATATGAGAGTTATAGCATTTCCAGTCAATGTTGGGGAAGTTAAAGTCCCCCATAATGACCACCCTGTTCCTTTCACTCCGACCCAGAATAATTTTGCCAATTCTCTCTTCCACTTCCCTGGAACTCAGCGAAGGCCTTTAAAAAAAACTCTTAAGCAGTGTGATGTCTCCTCTCCTGGTTCTAACCTCAGCCCAAACAACGTCAGTGGACGAGTCCTTGTCAAAAGTTCTTTCAGCCACTGTTATACTATCCTTGACTAACAAGGCCACATCTCCCCCTCTTTTACTGCCTTGCCTGTTCTTAATGAAAGATCTAAATCCTGGAACTTACAACATCCATTCCTCACCCTGCTGTCTCCGAAATGGCCACAACATCGAAGTCCCAGGTACCTATCCATGCTGCAAGCTCACCTACCTTTGGATACTTCTGGCATTGAAGTAGACACACTTCAAACCAGCTTGTTATCTGCCAGCACATTCCTGCGTTCATGAAATCCTGTCCCTGTCCTTCCCACTCTCATCCTCTTCGACACTGCAATTACACTTCCGGTTCCCATTCTCCTGCTGAGCAAATTTAAACCCACCCAAATAGCACCGGCAAATTTCCCACCCAG
Organism: Chiloscyllium plagiosum; assembly: GCF_004010195.1. NCBI lineage: Eukaryota > Metazoa > Chordata > Chondrichthyes > Orectolobiformes > Hemiscylliidae > Chiloscyllium > Chiloscyllium plagiosum. Next base: position 227 of record NW_025180809.1, on the reverse strand, counting down.
GATATTAGTACCCCTCTGGTTCAAGTGAAGACCGTCCTGTTTGTACAAGTCCCACCTTCCCCAGAATGAGCCACAATTATCCAATTATCTGAAACTCTCCCTCTTGCACCATCCTTGCAGCCACATGTTCAGCTGATATCTCTCCCTATTCCTTGCCTCGTTATCACATGGTACGTGTAACAATCCAGAGATAGCAACTCTGTTTGTTCCAGCTCTCAGCTTCCACC
>NW_025180808.1:0-2407 GCF_004010195.1 Chiloscyllium plagiosum | reverse complement strand
GCCGTTAACTGTTGACTCCATCTCGCCCCTCGCCCCTCGCTCCTGCAGACTTCTATCTTGAACACGAACATCTTTGGGGACACTGCACAAACAGAAGCAGCATGTTCTCCACATCCACCAATGCTGGCATCTGTTGTATGACAGCCTCACCATGCCATCGCAGCACATCTCCGACTCACTGATATTACGCTTCTGTACTTCACTGCTGCAGCTTAGGGTACACTGACATCTCTCTTTGCAATGCTGCTGAACGGACACTGTGCTCAGGGATACAAACCCGGCTCATGGACTGCACCTCTGGGCTGCTCAATGTGCATGTGTGCACATTCACCTTGTGTTCACTTGTTTGCTCATAGAATTATTTCCTTGTTTTACACTGCCTTTAGCATAATTTCCAATCAGGCGCAGCAACCAGGCTCACCCGACTGCTGTATTGTCTTGCTGTTTAGCACAGCCACAAAGCAGGAAACTTGATATCATTGGTCACAGTCAGTCAAGTTCCCCAGCACAGTGAGTCAAGGGGAGTCTCAGATACCAATTCGCGAGCTTGGAAATGGTCAGTCAACCTTCAGCGATTGATCGGTTCAGGATCCTTGCCCTGTGAGGGAGTCAAGAGCTGAATTCTGGGGAGACACCAAACACTCTTGGCTCCTTCTGACCTATTGTGGGACTGTTCCTTCTGACATGAGCTAATTACCGAGAGGTATTAAAGGAGATGGAAGTGGTTGGTATCGTTGTTAGTGCTGGTACAGCTGGGGGAAATATGTCGAGGTGTCCTGAATCATGGTGTAGGCAGCACAGACGCCAATCAGAATTGGGGAGAGCAACATAGAAGATGTTAGAGAGAGGCAGAGAGCAGATGCTGATTTCAGTCAGAGTGGGTGAACATGAGCCGTGGTGGGAAGTGGGTGCATTAGCAGAGTGAGGGCGAAGTCGCAAATTGCAAATGGTTGCACCGACCCTGGTGTACTGCAGAAGGTCATTGCTGGTTTTCCTACACTGCTGAGCATTCACGCAGAAGACTGTCACTTAACTGAGTCTTCGGTCAACCTCAGATTAAACTGGCAGGGTCTGATGTCATGGCCTATTGTGCCAGTCCTGGAGGAAGATGAAACCAGTCTTCTGCACCATGCCATCCACCAGAATGTCAGGCATTTGTCCACAAGGTGTGGCTCCAGTTCTATCCCCTCTGCCATGTCGAGGGCTTAAAACTTTGGCATATGTAACGAGGTGGCTGATCCATTCTGAAATATCCAAACAGCGGGCAGTTGTTATGACAAAGGGAAATATCATCGGTTAGTTTCAGATGAGAGGAAGACCACACGGGCATGGAAGGTAGATTGTGGATAATAATATGAGAAAATCCAATTAAATATGTGTAGAGAAACCTTCCATGAAAACCGACCAAAATGAGACTTGACCGAATCATAAGACGATTTCAGACCTTGTCGATGTGCATCAAATTGGTTTGGTGTTCCACATTATGTTGCGAAGAATGCTGGGAATTATAAACTTTTGCCGAGGGGATTAACAAAGAAATCTCATATCATTAAAAGGGGTTAAGAAAATATCCCAGGCTTTTATAAGAACCCGGCGAAATATCCACTGCCTTTTTCAGATCATCATTGTCGAATCCTCGTTGGACACAGGGATGGTGCCAGAGGTCTTCAGCACGGCCAACACCGCAGCTTTATTTAATGTGGAAAAAAGGATTGACTGAATAGGTGCAGGCTGAAATTCTGAGATACAGGAAAAGTGGTCAGTGTTGAAGTACTGGGGATTCCGTACAATCGGTCTTTATTTCTTCAAGGAAGGTCGTGTAAAATTAATCTGACTCTGACAGATTGAAGCAGTAACTGGTAACTTAATGCGACTTACTTGGAATTAGCAAGACATACATTTTAAATGCAGAAACTATGGAGTTCTGATGAATTTAGCAATAAGCCCAAAACAGTGTAAAGCAAGGCATTTGGTGACAACAACAAAAGAGAAATGCACAATAAGTGAGAGGATGTTCAGTGTGGGCAGATGCCTGAAGGTCGCTGGATACATCAATAATCTCGTTAAGGCGGCATATGGCATCAGTTCGTCTATCTGCCGGAATGCAAATATAAGAGAAAAAAGCTGATACTAGAGCCATATAAATGATTAGTTCTGTCACAGCTTGCGTGCTGTGTGCAGTTCTGGTTACCCCATCATATTGAAGAATGAAATTGACTGGAGAGTGTATAGAGGAGATTCAATACTGTGTGAAAGTGCAAGTGCAGTTACGATGAACGGTTTGAACGGAGGTTGCTGAGAGACGTTTTGATTGTGGTGTATATATTGTCAGGGGCATGGATAGAGAAGGAGAGAAGATAGTTTTCCTGTTGGAAACTCAGTTACCAGCGGGGATTATTTAACGCAA
>NW_025180807.1:0-2407 GCF_004010195.1 Chiloscyllium plagiosum | reverse complement strand
AGGAGTCCACACCAGGTGCAATGGATGCAGCAGGTGACATTGGTAGAAACACGGGTAAATTTCTGACGGATGTGGAAGAATCCCTTGGGGCCTTGGACAGAGGCGTGGGGAGTGGTGTGGGGGCAGGTTTTGCACTTCATTTGGTGGTGGGGAAAGTTGCCAGGAGTGGGTTGTGGGCTGATGTGGGGTGTGGACCTGACGAGGGAATTGCAGAGGGAATGATTTTTTTCGGAATGCTGATTGGGGTGGGGAAAGAAATATATCTCTGGTGATGGGGTCCGTTTGGAGGTGGCGGAAGTGACGGAGGATGATGTGTTATATAAGGAGGTTGGTGGGGTGGAAGGTGAGGATCAGGGGGGTTCTGTCCTTGTTGCGTTGGGAGGGGTGGGTGTTCAAGGACAGTGGTGTGTGAAGTGGAGGAGATGTGCTGGAGGGCATTGTCAACCACGTGGGAAGGGGAGTTGCAATCATGGAAGGAGGAGGACAGCTGGGACTTTCTGAGGTGGAATTGGTCATCCTGCAAACTGATGCAGTGGAGGTGGAGGAATTGGGAATAAGGGATGGCGTTTTTATAGGAGGAAGGGTGGGAGGATGTATAGTCTCGGTAGCTGTGGGAGTTGGTGGGCTTGTAGTATATGTCTGTGGTTAGTCAGTCACCAGAGACAGTGATGGAGAGGTCCAGGAAGCGGAGGGAGGTCTCTGAGATGGTCCAGGTGAATTGAGGTCGGGGTGGAAGGTGTTGGTAAAGTTGATGAATTGTTCAACCTCCTCGTGGGAGTGTGAGGCAGCCCTTTAGTCATCAAACTAAAGAGTGTCTCACAGTTAGTTCCTAAATCTTTCTTCAAGTCACAGTCGCATTTCTAACTGTGTGACGAGAGTTTGGGATGTAAACAGACCATGGCCTGAGTTGATGTAACTCTCTCTAGAAATGAGAATTGCTACAGAGATGTCTGCTGATCTTTATGTGGAGGACACAGTGTTTAATGAATACCAAAACGAAGAGACATGGAAAGGGAGGGATAGCAGGGCGGGGGCGATTAAGTGAATCATCTTCGCTTGAAGCTACTTTAGTCATTTATGTGTTAACATCTGAAAATAGAGAAGTGATGGATAGTTTGGCACCAAGACTACAGCCTGGGGTCAGGACAGCTGAGCTTGTTCCATGATTTGGAGATGCCAGTGTTGCTAGTGCTTCCAATTAAACCTGTTGGACTATAACCTGGTGTTGTGTGATTTTTAACTTTGAGCTTGTTCCAGATAGACATGCTCACCGTGACTGAGATTAGCTTTCAATTCCAATTTTTAGTTCATTGAATTAAATTTGCCATATTGAACCCAGTTCCCACAGCATTAGCCTGGAGCTACTGGATTACTAATCCAGTGACACTATCACTTCACCAGCATCACTATCAACTACTAGCCTAAGTGAAAACTATATTACCATTTCCAACAGGATGAACCAGAAACCCAGTGGAACCTTGGATGGGAGTTATTGTGTTGACATCCTGTTAACTAGTTGACCACAAGAGTGAATATACAGACAGTCACAGAACCATAGAAAATAGGAGCAAGAGTGGGCCATTCAGCCCTTCAAGCCCGCTCTACCATTCAATATGATTATGGGTGATCTTGCAATCTCAGTATCCCATTGCCTCCCTCTCCCCATTCCCCTTGTTCCTTTTAGCTGCAAGGACCACATTGAGCTCTCTTTTGGATATATCTATTGAACTGGCCACAACAACTTCTTGTGATCCAACAGGATGAACCAGAAACCCAGTGGAACCTTGGATGGGAGTTATTGTGTTGACATCCTGTTAACTAGTTGACCACAAGAGTGAATATACAGACAGTCATAGAACCATAGAAAATAGGAGCAAGAGTGGGCCATTCAGCCCTTCAAGCCCGCTCTACCATTCAATATGATTATGGGTGATCCTGCAATCTCAGTATCCCATTGCCTCCCTCTCCCCATACCCCTTGTTCCTTTTAGCTGCAAGGACCACATTGAGCTCTCTTTTGGATATATCTATTGAACTGGCCACAACAACTTCTTGTGATAGAGAATTCCAGAGGTTCACAACACTCCGAGTGAAGAAATTCTTCCTCATCTCAGTCCTGAATGGCTTACCCCTATTTGTCTGTGACCCCAGTTCTGGACTTCCCCAACATCAGGAACATTCTTCCCGCATCAAGCCCATTCAGTCCTATCAGGATTTTACATGTTTCTATGAGATTCCCCCTCACTTATTTAAATTCCGGTAAATCCAAGCTCAGTCCTATGTCAGTCCTGCCATCATGGGAATCAGTCTGGTGAACTTTCACTGGACTCCCTCAATAGCAAGAATGTCTTTTCTCAGAATGGGAGACTAAAACCTTCCACAATACTCAAGATGTGGCCTCACCAAGG
>NW_025180806.1:0-2407 GCF_004010195.1 Chiloscyllium plagiosum | reverse complement strand
TCTCTATGACTCTATTACCCTCGAGGATCTCCTTTTTAAATTCCTGCCTAACTTTCTATATTCTCCCTTCAGAATCTCATCCTTTTTCCTTCCTTTATGTACATTACCCTCCTGCTGGTCCCTCTGCCCTTTGAGAACATTCTGCACACTCTCTGAGATATCTTTGATTCTTGCACCAGGGAGGCAACACACCATTCTGATTTCTTGCTGCTCACCAAAGAAACATCTGTCTGTGCCTCTGACAAGAGAGTCCCCTATCACAATCAATTGCATGGGACCTGACATAAACCCTCATTAGATTAGAGCCTGTCTTGATACCAGAAACTTGGCTGTTCATGCTACATTTCCTTCAGAGTCCATCAACCCCTACATTTTCTAATGCAGCACACTTGTTTGAAATGAGGATAGCCACAGAAGACTCCTGCACTACCTGCTGGTCCTATTGATCCATGCAATATGATCAGATTCGCAACTAAAGACACTTCCTGCAGATATAATCATCAATAACATGGAAATTCTCACTAAACTCCCACATCCAACAGGAAGAGCAAATCACTCTACTAAAGGCCATCTTTGTTCCTTCACAATGTGCAGACCCAGCAAATTGCACCATCTTTTTGCTGTTAAAAAAGTGCTCCAGGCTAACTTAGTACTTATGGTTTCTATTTTTTAAATTTAATCAAGAGACAGATTTCAATAAAACACATAATCAAGAAAGAACCCGCTCTACTCACAACTGTAGACTTACAGCTAGGTCACATATTAAAAATTATGCACTTATCTCTTTCAGTACTGTGAACTCTCCCACACAGGTTCCACCCAGGTCAGCAGTGAATTTCATTGTTCGTTGATTTTTCCGAGACGCACTCTGCTGTCCAGAGATACATGAACTCAAACAGCAAAGGCAGTAACTGTGCAGATTCACTGCTCTGTCAGTTAGCAGTGTAGGTTTCTTTCTCTCTCTCCCTCACTGACCATGTGCTCGCTTCCTTTTGTCTGTTTTTCTCACTTTCAAAAGTGCTGTTGTTTTGACTTTCTTTGTGCGAAGTTCCAAAACAATGCAAACAGCATACAAACCTGTCCACAGCATTAAATCTGGACCCCATGAATTCTCAAGACATCAAGTCAAACATGCACAAGGAAACCCCTGCTGATTATCACCTACTACTAGTCTTGCGTTTGAACATTCCTTGGAAGAAACACTGAGAGAGTAGTAAGGACACAAAATATACTTTGAATGAGGTCTTCAACATCGAAAACTAGGAGGACCTCAGCAGTGCTACTTGTAAATGAGTTGGCTGAATCGTAGTCTTGATCTGCTATATTGTACCTGTGGCAGCTGGTGAGATAACCAATGCCTACTTGACCTCATCCTCACCAATCTACATTTGCTAATACATCTATTCACGACAGTATTGTAGAAGTGTCCACTATGAAGGCCTTAAGGAGACAAAATTCTGTATTGACACTGAGGATAAATCTCCATAGTATTCTCAGTTACTACTATCATGTTATAGGGGATAGACTGAGAACAACTCAAGGAGTTCAAACCTGGATCTTCAGCAGCAGCAGAACTGTATTCGAATACAATCTGTAATGTCATGGCCCAGCATTTCCAACACAATATCAATTACTGCCAAGCCAAATTCATACTCCTGGCTCAGAGGAGCAAAGAAGTACATTCCAGGAGCAACATAATACACACCTGCAAACAAGATCCCAACCAAGTGTACCTACAACACAGGATGGTATGCATGAGATGCGATGAAAGGAGCATGCTATATATAAAGAAAGCAATTCTACAGCCAACAAATCAGATTAATGCTCACCAGTCTCATCACATTCAGTTGTGAATGATTAAACAAAGCTAACCAGAAGAGGCTCCACAAATATTCCCACTTTCATCAATGGGACATTAGTGCAAAAGGCAACACTAAAGGATTTGTAACCATCTTCAGCTAGAGGTGGTGATGGATGATCATCTCAGTCTGCTCCTGACATTCTTGCTATCACAGATGCCAATTTAATTCACTGCACATCACAAAAAATCAATAAATGCCTGGGAGATAGTAACATTATGGGTCCCAACAACATTCCAGTGACAATGCTGAAAGGCTTGATTGTAGCAATAACCATGCTCTAGTCAAGTTGTTTCAGTACCATTACACTATTGGCATTTATGTAGCAATGTGAAAAATTGCTGTGTACCTTTTCTACAAAAAGGAGGATAAATGCAATGTAATCAATAACAATACAATAAGTGTGATTTTGATAATCAGCAGTTTGGGTCATTCAGTGCTATGTCTTATTACAGTCTAAAGCCAAACATAGATAAAAGAGCTGAATTCCAGAAGTAAAGTGAAAGTGATTGGCCTTGGCTTCAAGGCAGCACTTGACAAAACGATAG
>NW_025180805.1:0-2407 GCF_004010195.1 Chiloscyllium plagiosum | reverse complement strand
ATTCCTATCTAGATGTTCATAAATCCTATCCCTGACAATTCTCTCGAAGATTTTGCCCACAACAGAAGTGAGACTCACCGGCCTATAGTTACTAGGGTTATCCCTCCTCCCCATCATGAACAAGGGAACCACATTTGCTAGCCTCAAATCTTCTGGCACTACTCCTGTAGACAACGAGGACATAAAAATCAAGGCCAATGGCTCTGCAATCTTCTCCCTTGCTTCCCAGAGAATCCTAGGATAAATGCCATCAGGCCCAGGGGATTTATCTATTTTCACCCTTTCCAGAATTTCCAACACTTCTTCTCTACATACATCAAAGTTGAACGACTGCCTCCTGTTCCTGTGTCCCAGTCACGAGCAGTTGAGTAACGCCCTCCTGTTCCTGTGTCCCAGTCTCGTGCAGTTGAATGACTGCCTTCTGTTCCTGTGTCTGTCACTAGCAGTTGAGTAACACCTTCCTTTTCCGGTGTCCCAGTATCGAGCAGTTGAGTGACTGCCTCCTGTTCCTGTGTTCCAGTCTCGAGAGGTTGAGTGACGCCCTCCTGTTCCTGTTTCCCAGTCTCGAGCAGTCGAATGACTGCCTCCTGTTTCTGTGTCCCAGGCTTGAGCAGTTGAGTAATGCCCTCCTGTTCCTGTGACCCAGTCTCGTGCAGTTGAATGACTGCCTCCTGTTCCTGTGTCCCAGTCTCGAACAGTTGAATGACTGCCTCCTGTTCGTGTGTCCCAGTCTTGAGCAGTTGAGTAACGCCATCCTGTTCCTGTGTCCCAGTCTCGTGCAGTTGAATGACTGCCTCGTCTTCCTGTGTCCCAGTCTCGAGCAGTTGAATGACTCCCTCCTGCTCTTGTGTCCCAGTCTCGAGCAGTTGAGTGACTGCCTCCTGTTCCTGTGTCCCAGTCTTGAGCAGTTGAATGCCTGCCTTCTGTTCCTGTGTCCCAGTCTCGAACAGTTGAATGACTGCCTCCTGTTCCTGTGTCCCTGTCTCGTGCAGTTGAGTGACTGCCTCCTGTTCCTGTGACCCAGTCTCGAGCGGTTGAGTGACTGCCTCCTGTTCCTTTGACCCAGTCTCGAGTAGTTAAATGACTGCCTCCTGTTCCTGTGTACCAGCGTCGAACAGTTTAATGACTGCCTCCTGTTCCTGTGTCCCAGTCTCGAGCAATCGAATGACTGCCTCCTATTCTTGTGTTCCAGTCTTGAGCAGTTGAGTAACGCCCTCCTGTTTCTGTGTCCCAGTCTCGAACAGTTGAATGACTGCCTCCTGTTCCTGTGTCCCAGTGTTGAGCAGTTGAGTAACGCCATCCTGTTTCTGTGTCCCAGTCTCGTGCAGTTGAATGCCTGCCTTGTCTTCCTGTGTCCCAGTCTCGAGCAGTTGAATGACTGCCTCCTGTTCCTGTGTCCCAGTGTCGAGCAGTTGAGTGACTGCCTCCTGTTTCTGTGTCCCAGTCTTGAGCAATTGAGTGCCTGCCTTCTGTTCCTGTGTCCCAGTCTCGGGCAGTTGAATGACTGCCTCCTGTTCCTGTGACCCAGTCTCGAGCGGTTGAGTGACTGCCTCCTGTTCCTGTGTCCCTGTCTCGTGCAGTTGAGTGACTGCCTCCTGTTCCTGTGTCCCAGTCTTGAGCAGTTGAGTAACGCCCTCCTGTTTCTTTGTTACAGTCTCGAGCAGTTGAATGACTGCCTCTGTTCCTGTGTCCCAGTCTCGGGCAGTTGAATGACTGCCTCTGTTCCTGTGTCCCTGCCTCGTGCAGTTGACTGACTGCCTCCTGTTCCTGGGTCCTAGGCTCGAGCAGTCTTGTGACTGCCTCCTGTTCCTGTGACCCAGTCTCGAGCGGTTGAGTGACTGCCTCCTGTTCCATTGTCCCAATTTCGAGCAGTTGAGTGACTGCCTCCTGTTCCTTTGACCCAGACTCGAGCAATTGAATGACTGCCTTCTGTTCCTGTGTCCCAGTGTCGAACAGTTGAATGACTGCCTCCTGTTCCTGTGTCCCAGTCTTGAGCAGTTGAGTAACACCCTCCTGTTTCTGTGTCCCACTCTCGTGCAACTGAATGACTGCCTCCTGTTCCACTGTCCCAGTCTTGAGCAGTTGAGCAATGCCCTCCAATCTTCTGGCACTACTCCTGTAGACTACGAGGACATAAAAATCAAGGCCAATGGCCTTGCAATATCCTCCCTTGCTTCCCAGAGAATCCTAGGATAAATGCCAACAGGCACAGGGGGCTTCTCTATTTTCACCCTTTCCAGAATTTCCAACATTTCTTCTCTACATACCTCAAAGTTGAATGACTGCCTCCTGTTCCTGTGTCCCAGTCACGAGCAGTTGGGTAACGCCCTCCTGTTCCTGTGTCCCAGTCTCGAGCAGTTGAGTGCCTGCCTTCTGTCCCAGTCTCTTGCAGTTGAGTAACACCCTC
>NW_025180804.1:0-2407 GCF_004010195.1 Chiloscyllium plagiosum | reverse complement strand
GAGAGGGAGAGTGTGTTATAACGGAGAGTCTCAGTGTATCAGGGAGAGTGTTGTAACCATGCGTGTTCCCATTTCCCACTGTGCTCCGTATACCTTCTGGCCTGTGTCCTGTCCCAATCACACACTGCTCCCTGGTTTGTGACGTCTCCTCCTCCCTCCCTTTCTCTCTCCCGGCTTTCGCTCGTAGTGAGGAGGTGAGCAGCAGAGTCCCGCTGAAGTACATGACCCCTGTGATCCTGATGGTCTTTGTGATCGCCCTGTACCTCCATGCCCAGCAGGTGGAATCCACTGCCCGTCTCGACTTCCTCTGGAAGCTCCAGGTAAAGGGATAACCATCTCGGAATCCACAGGGAGATCCGGAGGGGAATACGGGCCCGTGATTCGGTCGCCTTTTCAGCCAAGGGTCAAGGATAATGCGAAGAGATTGCGTTATACGGGGAGGGTGTTGGAGAGGGAGAGTGTGGGTCAGAGAATGCTGGGAGAGGTCTCCCAGGATGCTGCCCGGATTGGAGGTTATGAGCTACGGGGAGAGGCTGGAAAACCTCGGAGCGGGCCGATGGAATACTCCATAAGGGTCACCAGAGGCGCACAGCATGGAAACAGACCCTTCGGCCCGACTCAATTTTGCTGGCCCGTATATCCTAACCTAACCCAGTCCCCGTTCCCCAGCACTCGGCCCATCTCCCTCTAAACCCTTCCTGTTCCTGTCCCCCATCCAGATGTTGTCATTGTACCAGCCCCCACCACTTCCTCTGGCAGCTCCTCCCACACACGCACCACCCTCTGGGAGAAAACGTTGCCCCTCGGGTCCCTTTTATAGCCGTCCCTTCTTACCCCGAACCTGGGTGGGACTGTGGCTCAGTGGTTAGCACAGCAGTGGTTCAATTCCAGCCTCGGGGCGACTGTCTGTGTGGCGTTTGCACATTCTCCCCGTGTCTGCGTGGGTTTCATCCGGGTGCTCCACTTTCCTCCCACAGTCCAAAGATGTGCAAGTCAGGGTGGGATCGGCCATGCTAAACTGTCCCCGTAGTGCCCAGGGATGCGCAGGTTAGGGTGGGATTGGCCGTGCTAAATTATCCCCATAGTGCCCAGGGATGTGCAGGTTAGGGTGGGATTGGCCGTGCTAAATTGTCCCCGTAGTGCCCAGGGATGTGCAGGTTAGTGTGGGATTGGCCGTGCTAAATTGCCCATAGTGATAGGTGCATTAGTCAGGGGTAAATATCGGGTAGGGGAATGGGTCTGGGCGCGTTACTCTTTAGAGGGTCGGTGAGGACTTGTTGGGCCGAAGGGCCTGTTTCCACACTGTAGGGAATCTAATATAATCTAATCTATGCCGTATAGTTCTGGACTCCCCCTCCCCAGAGGGAAAAGACCTTGTCTTTTTACCCTATCCATGCCCCTCATGATTTTATAAATCTCTCTAAGGTCACCCCTCAGCTCCAGGGAAAACAGCCCCTAACCGATCCAGCCTCTCCCTGTAGCTCAAACCCTCCAACATCCTTGTCCATCTTTTCTGAACCCTTTCAAGTTTCACAACATCTTTCCGATAGGAAGGAGACCAGAATTGCACGCAATATTCCAAAAGTGGCCCAACCAATGTCCTGTACAGCCGCAACATGACCTCCCAACTCCTGTACTCAATACTCTGACCAATAAAGAAAAGCATACCAAACACCACCTTCACTATCCTATCTACCTGCGACTCCACTTCCAAGGAGCTATGAACCTGCACTCCAAGGTCTCTTTGTTCAGCAACACTCCCCAGGACCTCACCATTAAGTCCTGCCCTGATTTGCCTTTCCAAAATGCAGCCCCTCACGTTGATCTAAATTAAACTCCATCTGCCACACCTCAGCCCTTCGGCCCTCCTGTAAAAATTCTGCTAAAAGCTATAGTCCGACAGGATTTTAACCTGGTGTTGTGTGAATTTTAACTATGTCCATCCCAGTTCAACACCAGCACCTCCTCATCACATGAACATACAAGATGCATGGATAGGATTGAGGGTGAGCAGATGGTTACAGGGTCAGGGAGGCGGAGTAGGGGACGGTTACAGGGTTCGGGAGGGGGTGTGAAATTACCCGTCTGTCTGCAGAGGGATACTCATGTTACTGCTCTGTCTCGGTGTGTCTGTGCATCTGTGTGTGTGTGTTTGTATGTTTCTGTGTGTGTCTGTGAGTTTGCGTGCATTTCTGTCTCTGCGCATGTCTGTACATGTTTGTGTCTCTGCGTGTTTGTGTGTCTGCGCGTGTCTGAATGTTTTTGTCTTTGTGCATGTGTGTCTCTGTACATGTTTGTGTGTCTCTGTGCTTGCTCATGTGTGTGTGTGTCTGCACGTTTGTGTCTCTGTGTGTGTATCTCTGTGTGTCCTCACGTATGTGTGTCTGTGTATGTTTGTGTGTCTCTG
>NW_025180803.1:0-2407 GCF_004010195.1 Chiloscyllium plagiosum | reverse complement strand
CCCACCCCAGTCCAGAGGCAAGTGGGTAGTATTCCCTCGCACACATCCCCCACCCCTGATCACGTCTGGGGTGGGGGTGATCAGTCAGGAGGGGGAGTTGCTCGCTGTAGGATTCCCGGCTGCTCTTGTAGCCGCTGTGTTTATGTGGCAAGTCCAATTTGAGTTTCCTATGAATGGGAAACACCGCCCTCCCCACCACCCCCACCTCCCAGGATGTTAAAAGTGGGGGGGGGGGGGATTCAGTGATGGTGACACCATTAATTGAATGTCCAATGTGAACGGTCTGTTGTCAGAGGTGGGAGAATCTCAGACTGGAGGGTGGTATCTCAGAGTAAGGGGTGGCCTGTTGGAGATGGAGACGTGCAGGAATTTTCTCTCTCCCTCTCTCTCTCTCTCTCTCTCCTGTCTCTCTCGCTCTCTCTCTCTCTCCCATTCCAACGGGAGCCAATCTTGGAAATTCTTTCCCCCCCCCTACGGTTATCGGGGCTGGGTCGGTAAAGTGGAGGCTTTTTTTTTTTTAAAATCAGGGAGGGGAATCGAAGGAGGTGTTGGGGGAGGGAGGAAAGTGGGAAGCCGAGGACGATCCGTTCGGAACGGCGGTGGGTCTTACCCCGGCCTTCCGGAAGGGAAGGGTGTTGGGGATGTGGGAGGGGGGGGGGTGTTGGTGAGAGACCGGGAACTCTGAGGGTTATCCGACCTGCTGTCCCCGTTCCCTTCGACCGTGATCCCTCCCTCGCCGTTCGGATCTGCTGGAGTATTTGCCGACGAATTTGTACGGGATTCGGTTTTGGTTTTGGTTTCTGGCAGGGTTGAGAGCACCACGCCCTTGTTGAGTCAAGCCTCTGTTACTATTGCGGGCGGGCGTGCGTGCTGTTGTCTCAAAGCTGACTCACGACACGCAAGAGCCTGCAGCCCAGCCCAGCATTGATGACCCCTCCCTAATTACCCCACCCCCACCCCGAGGGGCAGTTAAGAGCCACTGTGGGGCTGGAGTCACGTGTAGGTCCACACGGGGGTCAGGAAGGCAGTCCCCCCTCTCCCCGCTGGGCATTCCTGAGCCATTTTCTTTCACCCCGACGGTGGATTTCATGGTGCCCGTTTAGAGTCTGAATTCCAGGGTGCAAGGACCAACGTTTTCCGTGGGGGGATTTGAACCCGGGTTCCCAGAACGTTAGCTGGGTTTCTGGGATAACGCTGGGCCATAGTGGGCGAGGGCGGCTGTGTGTCTGAGTGTGTGTGTATGTGTGTGAGCACATGTGTCTGTGTGCGCGTTTGTGTGTGTGTACATCTAAGTGTGTGTGTGTGTGTGTGTGTGTACATCTAAGTGTTTGTGTTTGTGTCTGTGAGTGTGTACATCTAAGTGTTTGTGTGTGTGTGTCTGAGCGTGTACATCTATATGTGCGTCTGAGCGTGTACATCTGTGTCTGTGAGCGTGTACATCTAAGTGTTTGTGTGTGTCTGTGAGCGTGTACATCTAAGTGTGTCTGTCTGTGAGCGTGAACATCTAACTGTTTGTGTGTGTGTCTGAGCATGTACATCTAAGTGTTTGTATGTGTGTGTTTGTGAGTGTGTGCATCTAAGTGTTTGTGTGTGTGTATCTGTGAGCGTGTACATCTAAGTGTTTGTGTGTATGTGAGTGCGTGTGTATGTGTGAGTGCGTGTGCAAGTCACTCCCGCGAGCGAGTCAGCAGTGGCGTATCCCAGAGGGCAATGAGCCGGACCCGGCCTGGTGTGAACAGGTCCGAGTGCTCTCCTCATGCCCATCGCCACGGAAACTGGAGAGTGAACGATCTCCCCCCCACTCCATCCAACCTCCCCCTCTCTCTCTCTCTCTGTCTCTCCTCCCATCCCAGGCGTGCCCACCTGAGACTGTGCCTGGAGAGACTGAGAGAGTTAGTCGGAGCTGACAACACCAGGCACACCACGCTGAGCTTGCTCACCGAAGCCAAGCTGCACATCCAGGTGAGCTCCGAGCCGGTTGGGTGGTGGGGGGGGGGGGTGTACCGGGGGTGCGATCTTTCCCTCCAACCCGTCTGTGCCGACCCAGATTCCCTTATCCTAATCCGGTCCCGTTTGCCAGCACTTGGCCCATATTTCTCCCCGGACATGGAACGTTCCGGCGCAGTACAGGCCCTTCGGCCCTCGATGTTGCACTGACCTGTGGAACCAATCTGAAGCCCAGCTCACCGACACCATTCCATTCTCCTCTGCCTCTCCAATGGCCAGTTCAATGCCCTTAAAGTTGGTGAGTCTACCACTGTGGCAGGCAACGCATTCCACGCCCTGTACTACTCTCTGAGTAAAGACACTACCTCTGACATCTGTCCTCCAAACCCTTCCTGTCTATGTTCCCATCCAGATGCCTTTTAAATGCTGTCCACCACTTCCTCTGGCAGCTCATTCCATA
>NW_025180802.1:0-2407 GCF_004010195.1 Chiloscyllium plagiosum | reverse complement strand
GTTTCTTCTGTTCTTTCATCAGCTTGTCCACAATGGTCTAGTGCTTTTTAAGTTCGTCCCTCAGTGCACGGATCCTGATCTCAATATCACTCTGGACTGACGTAGTTTCTAAAGAAGATCCACCCAATGGATGTTAACAGGTCTCATTAAGAGCAAACTCAATTTGGACACTAACATTAGCGGATAAAAGATATATGAACACACTGACCTCTTGACAGACACGGTGTCGCCATACACATCAACGAATCAGACATGCAGTATCACTGTACACACAAGCCGATCACACAGCAGAACTATCTGGGCTGTCAGCATCGGGAAGCAAGGTGCAATTACGGTCAGAAATATATTGAGGGAAAAAAGCCAAAATAAGAAGCTAGAGCTAAAAGGTTGCAAAAGATATGCATTTGAAGGACAGGAGAGGAATCGGATTTGGAAAGGAATTCTGCAATGAGGCGATTATACATGACCAGGATTTAGGTTAACTCTGGAAGAGGTGAACCAGTCAGACAACTTAACACCACGAGAGGTTGGAGGACGATGTTAGACTAAACGTCATAAAGTAAGGCAGGGATTCATCATGAAAGACTTTCAAAAATGGAGAAGTTAGACGTTTAGGAGGCAAAAGTCACTAAGGCCAGGCTGATAGCTTTCACAATAAGAGCTCTTTCCAGAATACAGGCAGCAGACTTTTGGAAGTGCTCACATTTATGGAGTATAAGGAGAAAACCTGACCAAAAGAGGATGGAATTATCCAGTCTGTTGGTGAAAGTTATGGATGATGAGGCATGATGCATGTACCTTTACAGAGACAGATTTGTGGTCAGTAAATGCTGGGTTCATTCGAGGCTGGAATTCGCTGCTGAGATGTAAAGGGTTTGGAGCAGCTGAGGATAGCAAATGGGAGGCTGGAGTGGCAAAGGGATACAGCTGGAGAGTCAGCAAGTGTATGAGTTGATGTTTAGTTGTTGAATACTTCCATTGCATTCTTCTTTTTTCTGAAAGGCTGGTCCCATTCTTTCTCCAATTTCGACAGATGCAACATGACCGAAGTTACAGACCAATGAAATCAAACTTGGATCAGTATTAAGCTCTCACTGTTTGAACTCAAGAGCTATCAAAGGAAACTGACATAACTAGATGTTAACAGACAATCTAGCACACGTATGCTGACTTACTCTGGCCTTTCGGCCTCCGTGATGGTGACAACACAATATTCAGCAAAACTCGAGGGTATACCTTCTGTGACAGAACTCATGTCATCATCCCAGCACGAATTCAATAAAATGAAAACTCTGGAATTAAGAGTCTAATGAAAACCATGAATTCATTCTCGATTGTTAGGGAAAAAAAACCCATCTGTTTCACTAATGTTATCCAGGTAAGGAAACTGACATTCTGACCTGGTCTGCTCTCCATGTGACTCTAGACCCACAGCAATGTGGTTCACTGATACTTAACTGCTCTGTGGCTAATTATGGAAGGGTAATAAATACTGGGCACCCAGCAATGCCCATATCCCACAAGTAAATTATAACAAAACACCCTTACAGAATCCTACAGCAAGCCCAAATCAGGTGCTATTATCACTTTCACACAAAACAAAACGCTCGAGAATCACCATTCCTCAGTGTTGTGCTATACTCTCAGCCATGCTACATTTTAAAAATAAATGCACATTGTATCTGAATTTCGAAGCACACCAAATGACTTGAGGAAACGTCTGTGAGTCTTGGTCATGTTTGAAAGTTCCTTCCTGACTGTGTCACAGAAACAGGCTGATCAGACCAGCTGCAGATGCTTGGTGGGATTTTAGAAAAGTTCTGCCATGCGCACACACTCTGGAGCTGATTAACTGGCCATCTGGCTTTGATGTACATTCAGGCACTTTTGAGGAAGGAGACTGAAAAACCAGAGGAGAAAGCAAGCATTAATTCCAGTCTGACATTATTTTCCAAGTTTATGAAAAAGGAAGAAGGAAGGATAAGAAAGGAGATTAATTTTAAACATCCCTCTGGGTGTCATGGTGACTCAGTGGTTAGCACTGCTACCTCACAGCCCTACGTATCCGGTTCAGTTCCTCTCTTGAGCAATTGTGTGTGGAGTTCGCACATTTCCCCTGTACCCACGTGTGTTTCCTCTGGGTGCTCCAGTTTCGTCCCACAGTCCAAAGATGTGCGGTTAGGTGGATGGGTGACACCACCACTCGGCCTTCCAGAATTATAGGCGGGGAGGGGGGGGGGGGGGGGGGTGTTGAACAATATCACTTCCTAAGTTCTTGAAATCTATTCGTTCCATAATAAAAAGCACAGTTTTTGAGATAAAGCTTTTATTGCCCTATGAACCTGCTGTTACAAAACAGCAGGACTGCTCCCACTCAAATTATAATTGTTGCTGGTACTTTTAGTCT
>NW_025180801.1:0-2407 GCF_004010195.1 Chiloscyllium plagiosum | reverse complement strand
AGCATTTGTTTTAAAATTTCTGGATTAGCATGACGGCGATTCTGGCTCAGCAGAATTTATTACCAATTCCGAATTACCCAAAGGGCTGTTGAGACTCAACCATATTGCTATGAGTCTGAAGTCACATGCAGGCCAGACCAAGTAAGGATAGTAGATTCCATCCTGAAATGACATCATTAAACCATATATATATATTTCAACAATTGTCAATGGATCTACAATAGTCATTGGATACTTCATTGCAGATATTTGCGGCATCCAAATTTTGCAATCTCGCATGGAGGGACTCGATGTACCCAGTAGCCCGAGTACCCAGACTATTATCTGGGTCTCTGGATTGTCAGTCCTATGAAATTATCACAAGACCAAAGCAGAAAGCCATAAAAGCTGATCTTTTCCAATAAAATGTCTTTTCACCAAAACTGCCCTGGGTACTTTCCATGAGCCTGACGCTCCAATTGTCTCTGGTCTATGTCAGTAAAAGCTGCTACATGGGGATTGATTTCACAACCGCGGTATCCAAATGGATCGATTTGTTTGAAGGTCCCGATGGTGGTATTGGGGCACGTTCGCCCAGCAACAGTGACCGCAGCAGCAGCACAGACAGAACAGTATGAATGTGAAATAGAATGATAGGTTGTGCATTGCCCGAGATTAATGGAGGGAGTGACGGAAAGGCGGTTTAATGATCGTGGGAAGGAGAGAAATCTCCGACAACGGGTGTGTTTGAAACCTGATATATGAAACGCAGAGATGTGAGAGAGCGGAATTTGAAGGTAAAACAATTAATTTCTTAGCATGTGTCACAAAAAGGACAACGGAGAGAAATCGTAGTGCCGTGATTTGCTTTCAAATCGAGGTTGCTGTGGTCACAATGCAAAATACCGACAACCAAGATCACAGTAACCACAGAACAGGATGCTTGCAAGCTGCAATAAGTATACTAGCAGAGGGAATGTTCGGAAGAACAGCAAATGTACAATATCAGTACTCAGCGAACAGTGACAGACATGTGGGAACTGAGAATGAGCTGAATCTTGAAGTTCGATGTCCTCAGAGGCTGTGGCCATCCCTTGAAAGAGAATGTTGAAAAATGAGATTGATCGATTTCGACAAAACATCAAAGACTGGGGAGGCAGTACAGGGTATTGTCGAAATGTATGCTTCAATAGCATTGTAGCTTAACATCGGCACAGCCGCCCAGATCCAACCAAAAATGGGGATGGGAATAAGTGCGCAGAGTTACTCACTGGCTCCAGTGATGCAATAGGTGAGCGTGCTGTCCTTCTATGATGGTATCGAGGCGCACAAAATTCCTCGGTTGAATGTGGTCCTGCTCAAGGGAATGGTTGTCCCTGTTTATACTATCAGCGATTTCCGGTGCATCTTTCTAAGACAGCTGAATGCCATAAGTGGAGCGTGTTGAGCCCTTAACTTTGCAGTGGTGGGTTTAAAAGATGGTTTTGCTATTTGGATCTGTGTTTCCGACACTAGCGGTGACAGCTACATTTGCTCGCATCAGATCAGTATCAGTTTCTTCCACACAGTCAAGATTTCAACCTGGAGAAGGCGGTGTTGGGGTGATATTTTAAACTGGTCATCCTTGGGGTTTGGACATGGAAACGGTGATGTTTAAGTTCGACGAATAAAACCTGAAATGCAAGCCTGACCTCAGGAACAGAGATCATGACTTTAATTTCCTGCAATCTCATTCATTCATGTCCCTTATGCAGGGGATTCTGCCATCTTCACCCAGTCCTGCCTCCGAGAGACTCCAGGGCCAGAAAAAAAATAGCTGACCCTTAGTCCAAGAATCCCCACTGTGTGGGAAGCAGTCTAGTCGGCCCTTCCAGTCCACACATCCATCCGAAGCGCATCCCACCAGACCCCATGGTATTCCCTATCCCATCAGCCTATATTTTCCATTGTTGATCCTTGCAACTGGCACATCCTAGGTCAGAGGGAGAAATAAAAACACAAACACACAGAGAATGTGCAGACTGCCCACAGACAGAGACCCGAGGCTGGGATCGCACCCCGGTTTGTGGTGCAGCAATGAACGAGGGGCGAATAACAAATGTTGCCCTGACCAGTCATACTCACACCCTGTGGGTGAATGAGAAACAATGAAAACACATTCACAACATGGAAAACGGGATTTGTATCTGTGTGGAGACAATTTGAAAGGTTCGTTCACCCTGGGTAGAAAAAAAGGACGCTGATACCACAGAGAAAGCAGGGCAATGTGGGAACTGCTGGAAGGGATTCAATTAACCACAGAAATGGAAACTCATTTAATCAGTAAAATTGGGGACAAGCTGTTCATCAGTCCCGTGTGTGGGAAGGGGTCATTGAGCAAAACAACCTCCGGATACTCCAGCAGGATTACATATCCCACCAAGTATTC
>NW_025180800.1:707-2407 GCF_004010195.1 Chiloscyllium plagiosum | reverse complement strand
TGTGACTTCTCACACGTACATCACCCAGCTGAGGCGATATCACACCCAAGACCAACAAGCCAAAACCGAAACAGAAGCATGATCCATAAATCAAGTGAGTTTCCTTGCTTAAAAAATAGGGTTTTTCTGTTGTTTCGGAGGGAAGGCCGCACAGAGTTTTAATAACAGCTCCTTGTCATTCTGACTTCCGGTTCCCCGGAGGCTGTGCTAGCCACTTCTTTTGCGAGTGGGTTCCCATCATTGGCAGCTGGACGAACTCATCTTCAATTGGCAATTATTGTTATTGTAGAGAACCCACTATCAAACACGGGGTTGTGGAGCGCGGGAGGGGTTAGAGGTAGTGGTACTTATGGAAATTCTGGAAAGCTGTATAAAAGAGAGATCGCGCATGCACAGGACTTAATATTCTTTAGGGAACCTTGTGCAAATAACGCCATCTGAGACAGATAGAAATGTGAAGAACTGCAGGGAAAGAGAGAATCTCTCCCAGTCATCTGTGTCTGTGTCCTTCTCGAAGTCACAGCGAGGGCTCGGCTGTCTGATTCAGCATGGGATGTTACTGCAGCGAGTCCTGTCGCTCAGGCACGTTGCACCTGATGTGTATAAGTTTTATCACGTTACCGACAGCTCAGAGAACAGATTTCACAGCTCACATCATCCCGGAGTGAAAGGGACCAGAAGAAAGCGATTCAGACCATTATCTTACCACTTGCTGGGGAGAAAACGGATGTGGGAGAGCAAGCAGTCACGACCAGTGCATGTTCCCAGCATTGACAATCTTGGTCTGTGTGATAACAAAAGCAGGAACCAGGAACTGTTTATCTTGCTTCTTAAAACAGGCGTGAACATTTGCAGAGCATAGATACCTGCTGTTAGTGAAATGATGAAAAGCAGACTACGGTCCACAGAGTATGGTCTGCCCTCTGGGCTATGGGCTCAGCACTCTCCAACTGGGACCCTCCGCTCACCGGGTTTGAGCACAAACAAAGAAATGACTCAGTGACAAAATCTGTTGAAACGGATTCTGAACCAGGAACTGTTTATCTTGCTTCTTAAAACAGGCGTGAACATTTGCAGAGCATAGATACCTGCTGTTAGTGAAATGATGAAAAGCAGACTACGGTCCACAGAGTATGGTCTGCCCTCTGGGCTATGGGCTCAGCACTCTCCAACTGGGACCCTCCGCTCACCGGGTTTGAGCACAAACAAAGAAATGACTCAGTGACAAAATCTGTTGAAACGGATTCTGTGAGGAATTGAAAGCGATGGAATGAAAAGCCCCTTGAGAGCGGAATGTGACATTATCTGTGTAAGGATCATTTTCCAGACTCGAGATAGATTGAATAAGCGTCAAATGTTATTGGAGGGAGCCCTGTCGCTTAGATACACTGCACCTTTTGTACAATGATGCAAAAGCACGGACCTTTTGTGTAGAGGGGACAACTTCAAAATCGTTACTGAGGCAAAATGTACAAATGAGCGAAACAACAAAGCCACCACAGAATCTGGTGTTACGTGACGGGGTAAACCCCCTCTGCTAATGTAAACCAACAAAACAGAAAGGATTCACCCCGTTCTGTATTCTGTTAAAATTCCAGAGGCAAAGAACCAACCCAAAAATCACTACTTAAAATTAAAAATAACAACTTTACTGCTTTTTATTAACAGAGAATAATCAACCTACAACTCTTTTCTCTAAA
>NW_025180800.1:0-584 GCF_004010195.1 Chiloscyllium plagiosum | reverse complement strand
TTGGCCGAATTCAAATTTGATTTTTGTATCCATGTAACACGGTTCATAGTTGTTTTGACCAAATGTTATGTTGTTGCCTTGTTCTGGACTCCTTGTGCTCGCCAGATATTTCAGCACCATTAAAATTACGTGACACCCACAACTTCATAACACCGGCATTTGCCAAGACAGTCTAGTTCTCTCAACATCGCTCTCTATCAATCTCATGTGCCTGAGATTTGAACAATCTCTGGTCTATGTTAATCATAACTGCCCTATTCTCATAACCTCAGATTTAAGACGCCTCCTTACTTATGTCTAACAATATTAATTTATTTCACACTGTGTTACTTCAGCACACGTTGAGAAGAAATAAAAATGAGAACAACAGTCACCTATGTGACTGCGATTTGACCCAATGTTGCTGCAGCCAACAGACTCAGCTGTAAGTGAAATAGCCTTCATCTTTCCTGTACCAGTAATGAGATTGCATAGCATAGTGGTAAGTTTTCATGAGTTGAATTAGACCCAGCATCATTTCTCAGGCGAGATTCACTGATGAAATACACGGAGGTTGGGGGGTTCAATTTGGTTCGGAAGGATAT
>NW_025180799.1:0-2406 GCF_004010195.1 Chiloscyllium plagiosum | reverse complement strand
TTTCAGCTTCCAGCCTAACTCACTGAGCTCTTGAATGACCTCCCCACCTCTCTTCCTACCTATGTCGTTGGTGCCAACGTGCACTACGACTTCTGGCTGCTCACCCTCCCCTTAAGGATTCTGAAGACACGGTCCAAGACGTCTCGGACCCTGGCACCCGGGAGGCAACAAACCATCCGAGAGTCTCGCCCATGCCCACAGAATCGCCTGTCCGTCCCTCTAACTAGAGAGTCTCCTATAACTATCGCTCTCCTCCTCTCCACCTTTCCCTTCTGAGTCTCAGAGCCAGACCTCACGCCACAGACCCGGTCACTGCAGCTTACTTTTGCTAGGCTGACCCCCCCACCAGTATCCAAAGCGGTATACCTATTGTTTAGGGGAATGACTACAGGAGATCCCTGCAATGCCTGCTTCCTCCCCTTCCCACCTCTAACTGTTACCCAGCTACCTCTGTTCTCTGGCGTAACTATGTCCCTGTAGCTTCTATCTATCACCTTCTCAGCCTCTCGAATAATCCTCAGTTCATCCAACTCCAGTTCCAGTTCCCTAACTCGTTCTGTGAGGAGCAGAATCTGACTGCATTTCCTGCAGATGAAGTCGGCAGGAGTATCGGTGGTCACACCTACCTCAAACATCCGGCAGGAGGAACATTCCACTGCCTGCGCTGCCATTACTCTACACTTCGTCGACAAAGCAAGAACACTGAGTAGCTTACCAGTGAACTTTAAAGTTAGGTTAGAGGAGGAGGATGGGAGGGTGGCCCGACTATGTAGGGCCTGGGGTTTAGAACACACCCACTCAAATATCAATCACTTACCTTCCCGACCAGCTCTGCACTCCAACCTCACTTCCGCCCAGCTCGCGCCGCTCTCTGCTGAGAAAAGACCGTTGGCGTCGAGGTAAGTTCTTTATATATCACTTACCTTCCCGACCAGCTATGCGCTCCAACCTCATTTCAATTGAGTGATGTACCGATGAGTAAGTGAGTGGGTAAAATATTGTCCAATGCACTATGAAATGGAGAATGCCATATTTATAAGGAACATCCAATAAAGATCTTTTAAATAAATGTGATGTTGCAGGACTCTGAAATACACGCCGAACTGGCTGTGCTGGGATATGAGTCACATTGACTTTTCTGCAGGAGCATCAACTGTTTCGGAAGTCAAAATGATATTTTTCATCTGTTCAGCAGTGGCGAAGCAAGTATATATTCCTCCATTCCTATCAGCACTTGGCAAGATGAGCATGCATTGCCTGATCGAAACATTCCAGCTCATTAAACTCGTTTTTCTTTTGAGAAACAGAATGTAGCAGTTATTAAACTCAGCTTTGTCTTTTGGTGAGCATGCATTGCCTGATCGAAACATTCCAGTTCATGAAACTCGTTTTTCTTTTCAGAATCAGAATGTAGCAGTTATTAAACTGCAGCTTTCTCTTTTCCTTTACCAAGATTAATATTCAAACATTCAGTTGAACTGACGGAATGCTGAATTCTGCAACAATTATTTCTTTTCTCTCAGACATTCAGCCCCTGCAGTTTTCTTTTCTTTAGTGATATGAACGACCTGATATTTATGGGGAAATGAACATTGCAGTTTGTCTCACATGCGACAGAAGAATCAACTGAGTGGTGACAGGTGCATCTTAATTTTCCTATGCAGTTGAGCTGATTTGGATATGCAAATCATTCTCTACCTCCCAATCTGCCAAGCACCTGCAGGTCCTGCGCCTCCTTCATGGACATTCCCTAAACACCTGACGCCTGAAAGGAGAAGGCCTCAGCTTCCGCTTGGGACCTTGATGCCACATGTTTCCTCATTCGCCCTCCCCTCACATTATTCTAGTTTCATGACTCCAACTCAGCAAAGCCCTCATGACCTGCACTTCACTTTTCCAAACTACCCGCTCCACCTCCTGTCAGAACTTGTATTTTATTTTCCACTTTATATACTCATCGCATTCTCAGCTATCACGCCCCCAAACCCCCAAACCGCCCATTTATCTCTCAGCCCCCACGGCCACAAACCTCATTCCTGATGAGGTGTTTATTCCCGAAACATCAACTCTCCCACTCCTCGCATGCTGCCTGAACAACTGTGTTTTCTATCGCCACACTATCGACTCTGAGTTCTGGCATCTGCAGTTCACACTTTCTCCACGGCACAGCATTGTGTAAAAGTCACATTATTGGAAAAGTGCAGTTTCTGTGGCTTTCTCAGTTGTTAATTTCATTTGCTCTGGCTGGAGTATTGTGTGTCTTTCTGCAATTATCATTATAGCAGGGATGTGATTGCATTGGAAGCTGTGCAGACCAGATTTACCAGGATATTGTCTTTTCGAAGTGTCTCACTTATGAAGATTGTTTGGACAGACTGCGCTGTCA
This sequence comes from Chiloscyllium plagiosum, assembly GCF_004010195.1. Lineage (NCBI taxonomy): Eukaryota > Metazoa > Chordata > Chondrichthyes > Orectolobiformes > Hemiscylliidae > Chiloscyllium > Chiloscyllium plagiosum. Next base: position 20 of record NW_025180799.1, on the reverse strand, counting down.
CAAAGATGTTCTCTTTTTAA
>NW_025180798.1:0-2406 GCF_004010195.1 Chiloscyllium plagiosum | reverse complement strand
TGATGAGGGAAAGAATTGTAAAAGAAAACTAAAGTATGTGAGTTTGTTTAAATTTGGAGTAATTTTTACGCTCAGTGTTATCGATTATTAATACATAAGGATGCAGAGAGGGCAAATATAGGGCAAAAATATTAAAAGACAAAGACAAATACTGTAGAACGTATGTAAATACCTTGCACTCAATGCATGCAGTATTTCGAATAAAACTACTTGGAGATGCTGGTGTTGTACTGAGGTGGACAAAGTTGAAAAATCACACAAAACCAGGACATAGTGCACCACATTTATTTGGAAACACTAGCTTTCGCTGTGCAGCTTCTTCATCAGGTGGTTGTTTGAATAATGATTATCATTGGACATTTTACTCCTCAGTGCTGACATCTCTGTAACCATGTTTCAGTAATACACACCAGTCCACACCTATTTATCTCTGTTTGTTTTATCAGCTCATTCATTTTATTACAAGTTAAAAAAAAATCACAGAACAACAATGTATACTCCAACAGGTTTATTTGGATGTGCTAGCTTTCAGAGCGCCGCTCCTTCACCGGGTGTAGGGACAAACACCTGATGAAGGAGCGTCACTGTGGAAGCTAGCGTTTACAAATAAACCTGCCGGACTATAACTTGCTGTTGTATGACTTTTTACATTGAAATAAAATGAATGAGCTCACAGCACAAACAGAGATAAATATGTACGGCCTGGTGGTCCTTACTGAAGCGTCGTTACAGAAAGGTCAGGACTGGAGATTAAAATTTCCAATGATAATCAGTATTCAGACGAAAATATACAGCAGCTTGAGATGCTGTGTTGTTTCAGGATGATATCAGTGCTGTTCTAAGAAATGAAAAAAGTCGAGAGACCAAAATGATCAATCAGTCTGGGTCAATATAAAATCCATGGAAAAATATCCATTGATAGGAGTAATTTCCAATCTACAAGCCCCTTTCCCCAAGTGTACTTTCAAAGTAGGGAAAAAACATAAACCACGGAATAACGATGCCCTGTGAAATAAACACAAGATTAATTACAGGAATGTGAACATGCATGCTGATTGGATTAATCAGTTTGTCGAGTGCAGCCTGAAGGAACAATTCAGAATTTGTGTAAGGAATTGTTTCTGAGGGCAACATGTCAGAGAACCAACCAGAGAACTGAAATTTTAGATTTGGTATCCTGTAATGAAGAAAGAGTGATAAATCAACTTATAGTACAAGATGGTCTTGGAGAGTGACCACATCATGCTGGAGTTTCACATGCAGGTTGCAAGCGTAAAGACAGAGTCAAATTCAAGAGTTTTACTGTTGGGAAAATATAATTAAGCAGGCCTGAGAAAGGAATTGATCTGAGTGGGCTTGGGAAAAAAGGTATTAAAGAGCAAAATGGTTGAAGAAGAGAGGAACATACTTGGGGAGAAAGTTAAAATCCCGCAATTAAAGTACAGTCCAAGGTGGAAATGTAAAAAGTTAAACGTCGTCCCTCTCTTAACAAGGAAGTCTATGACAATTTTCAGTTTTCCAAGTATATAAAAAGGAAAAGAATGGTGAAAGTAAATGTCGGCCTTTACGAGGACAAAATTGGCGAAGTAATAATGGGTAACTCAGAAATGGCGAAGCAAAACGAACACTTACTGTTTTCAGTGGAAGATGATTTCTTCACAAACTTACAGCAACTGCAAAGCATATTGTTGGAAGTACCATGCTAAAGAAGAAGGTATTGTGTAAATTGATGGAATTAAAGACAGGTAAGGCTCTGGAGCCTAATGGCCTGCTCAGTACGGTATTAAAGGAGGTGACAGCAGAGACAGTGATGTATTAATTACGACGTTCAAAAAAAACATGGATTCTGGAACGGTGACGAATTATTGGAAATGTGACACTCTCATTCAAAACAGGTGATAGGCAAAATGTTGGAAGGAATACACGAGTGAGCATGACCTCTACCTTGGGGAAGTTGCTTCAGTCAATCGTAACATCGGAAATAACTGAACACTTGGAGAAACAAAGATCAATTCACCAGTGTCAGCACGGTTTTATGAAGTTTTATGTGTTTGACAAACCTGCTGGAGATCTTTGAGAATGTAATCAGCAAGGTTGATAATGGAGATCGAGCAGATGTGGTACATTTAGACTTCCAGAAGGCATTTGGAAAGATGTATAAAGGACTTAGCAACAAAGTTATATCCCTGGCTGGCGGGCATGGGGGTGTTCGGGATAAGGGTAGAGTATTGAATTAGAGGAAGATTGGGCAGACAGACAGACAGCAGAGCATTAGAATAAACGGTCGTTCTCTAGCCAGCTGAGCCTCGTGAAGTGCTGCAGGGTTCAGGTCTAAGACTTCAACTGTTTGCACTCTGCACAAATGACGTGCAAGAGTGACAGAGTGTTGCAACAAAATTCGCAGCT
>NW_025180797.1:1268-2406 GCF_004010195.1 Chiloscyllium plagiosum | reverse complement strand
GGGTACACCTAATCAGGTCCTGGGGATTTATCCGCCTGCACCCGTTTTAAGACACCCAGCACTTCCTCCTCTGTAATATGGACATTTTGCAAGGTGTCACCATCTATTTCCCTACATGTTATATCTTCCATATCCTTTTCCACAGTAAGTACTGATGTAAAACATTACTCGTTTAGTATCTCCCCCACACTTCTAGTGCTAGGAAAAGTATTCTGTTGTGTTGGATGTCTGAAACACCACCCGCCCCCCCCCCCAACCCGGGGGTCTGTTGGCTCGTCGTAAGTTCGTCATGGAGAATAGCCCGTGGACATTTTCACCTGTATGGTGCACCAGAAAGCGGAGATTTATATAAGATATAGCAACCTTTTTTGGATGACCACGATTAGGCTTATCTGCCACTCTAAAAAGGGCTTTTATATAACAATGACGATATTGTCTCATGAATCTAATATGAAGAATTGTGAACATATGAATGTGTATCAGTTAATGCTCTCGAAGAACAAGAGCTATCGTTTTGTTATTCTAAGCCGTATTATAATTTATTATTTATTGTTTATTTTTGTTTTAATTCTGTCCGTTTATAGACTTTAACTTGTTTTGCAGGTACATGTACATGGGTGAAATATTGTTCAGTTATTTGAGTTATTTTGTTATTGGTTTAATATAATAATAAAATTCTATTTTTCAGTTTAAAAAATTATTAAAAAAATTAAAATGCTAACATTGAGAGAATAGAGTCCCAAAGAGCTCTCATTAGATAGAACACTCACGGTGGTTTACGCTGAATGTCACAACACTTCGGGTGATGTGGTGAGGTTATGAGAGCATCCCCTTCATGGTATCCTCTGTCAGTGGGGGGAATTGAACCTGCGCTGGTGGCCTCCCTCTGCATCACAAACCAACCATCCAGCCAACTGAGTGGGAGACTGTGTAACTGTTACACACAGAATCAGTCACAGACAAAGGGAAGAGAAACATTCATGACAAGGAAAAAGGTATATTGGAGATAGTCGTCATGATAACGGCTGAGGATAAAAACGTTCTCTGCTAGAAATTGTATTTTATATTGAGACAAGTGTTTGGAAGCTTTCTTTGGCTGAACACAATAAGGTGAGACAAGTGAAATAACCAGAATGAC
>NW_025180797.1:0-809 GCF_004010195.1 Chiloscyllium plagiosum | reverse complement strand
AACAGACATACAGTGAGTGTGAGGGAGCAGAGAGAATATGGTGACCCTTATCCTAACAGAGTGGGGAAGGTTATTGAAGCTTGTCCTGTTTTGCTGGACGTTTCTTCAGACTGCAAATATTTTGCACTGAGGGTGGTGGTGAGCTCTGACCATGCTCGGTATGTCTGGTGGTGTGATCCCTCTGGGAAGAGAATGGTCCCCCTCTGTACTAGCTCATCCACCAGGACCTCCGTGACCCTGTCGACAGACCGTGATGTAATTTCCCCTTATCTGCCATGCTCGGGGTAAACTGTGCAGGGCAGCTCTAAACTGGGGACACTGTGGAGTGGGCTGGGTAGTTAATGAGATGAGTTTGATTAGATAGCACCATGAAACTAGCTCGGCCACTTGCAGGCAACCCCTCTGTCACACTCAAAGAAAATGTCACTGAGACAGATTTTTGTTAGATTCAGCCCAGTGAGACGAAGACTCTGCTGTCCTCACTCCCAGTTACAAAGGTGCAGAACAAATGTTCATAAAAAGTCTCCATCGCCTGATTTCACAGCAATATCCCTTTCATTCATACTTCTTCTTAATATTGACCCATGTAGCATGATACTATCGAAATGTCTTCATTTCAGCATTCTGAAACATGTGAACATATCCTTCAATTACATTTTTTGCTCAGTCTCCCCCACTCTGCATCCACTCGAAAACACACTCATTTACAGTCATACTGCACGAGACTGCCAGTATGACTGGCCATTTGGCCCAGCTGGTCCATGCCAACCAAAATGTCCATTTCCCTGCCCTTGCTCTGTATCCCTCTA
>NW_025180796.1:0-2406 GCF_004010195.1 Chiloscyllium plagiosum | reverse complement strand
ATTAGATTACTTACAGTGTGGAAACAGGCACTTCGGCCGAACAAGTCCACACCGACCCGCCGAAGCGCAATCCACCCAGAACCATTCCCCCCAAAATGATGGACAATTTAGCCTTGCCAATTCACCTAACCGGCACATTTTTGGATTGTGGAACGAAACCGGAGCATACCCACGCAGACACGGGGAGAATGTCCAAACTCCACACATAGAATCGCCTGAGGCAGGAATTGAACCACGGTTTCTAGCACTGCGAAGCAGCAGCGCTAACCACTGTGCCACCGGGCCTCCCACGAACGCCTCCGTGCCGTCCCAGATAAGTATGTACGTGTCAGACAGGGAGGAAGATAGAGAACGCGTGAGCTGTGGTTTACTAAGGGAGTGGAATCCCTGGTCAAGAAGAAGAAGAAGACTGATGTTAGGACAAAATGTGAAAACTCAGTGAGGGCGCTTGAGGGTGACAAGGAAGTGAAGAAAGACCTACAAAGAGTGTTCAGAAAAAAAGTTGTTGGAGGATAGGATCAGGGTTAACCCTAAGGCTTTCCGTAGCTATGTCAGGAATGACAGAATGACGAGAGTTAAATTAGGGCCAATTAAGGATAATAGTGGGAAGTTGTGTGTGGAGTCAGAGGAGAAAGGGGAAGCACTAAATAAATATTTTTCGACAGTATTCACTATAGAAAATGAAAATGTTGGAGAGGAAGATACAGAGATACTTGCATCTAGACTAGAAGAGATTGAAGTTCACAACGAAGAGGTATTAGAAATACTGCAGAGTTTGAAAATAGACAAGTCCCCTGGGCCGGATGGAATCTATCCTAGGAACCTTTGGGAAGCAAGGGAATAGATTGCCGAGCCTTTGACATTGATCTTCAAATCATCATTGTCTACAGGAATAGTGCCTGAGGACTGGACAATACAAATGTGTTCCCTTGATCAAAAAGGGTAGTAGAGACAAACCTGTTAATTACCGACCAGTGAGTCTCTATTCAGTTGTTGGTAAAGTGTTGGAAAAGGTTATGAGAGATAGGATTTATAAGCATCTAGAAAAGAATAATCTGATCAGGGACAGTCAGCACAGTTTTGTGAAGGGTACGTCGTGCCTAACCAATCTTATTGAGTTTTTTTGACAAAGTAACCAAACAGGTAGATGAGAGTAAACTGGTTGATGTAATGTATGTGGATTTGAACAAGGCTTTCGATAAGGTTCCCCACAGTAGGCTATTATACAAAAGTGGAGGAATGGGATTGTGGGAGACAGAGCAGTTTGGGTCAGTAATTGGCTTGCTGAAAGAAAACACAGGGTCGCAGTTGATGTAACATGTTCATCTTGGTGTCCAGTTAGTAGCGGCATACCGCAAGGGTCGGTGTTGGGTCCACTGCTGTTCGTCATTTTTGTAAATGACCTGGATGAGGGCTTAGAAGGGTGGGTTAGTAAATTTGCGGATGACCACTAAAGTAGGTGGAGTTTTGGACAGTGACGAAGGATGTAGTAGGTTGCAGAGAGACATAGATGGGATGCAGAGCTGGGTTGAGAGGTGGCAAATGGAGTTTAATGTAGACAAGTGAAAGGTGATACACTTTGGCCGGAGTAATCGGAAAGCAAAGTACTGAGCAAATGGTAGGATTCTTGGGAGTGCAGCTGAGCAGATAGATCTCGTGTCCATGTACACAGATCCCTGAAAGTTGCCACCCAGATTGACAGGGTTGTTAAGAAGGCATACAGTGTTCTGGCCTTTATTAATAGAAGGGTTGTGGTCCGGAACCAGGAGGCTATGTTGCAGCTGTGCAAAGCTCAGGTACGGCCACACTAGGAGTATTGTGTACAGTTCTGTTCACCACATTATAAGAAGGACGTGGAAGCTTTGGAAAGGGTGCCTTGTTTTTACTCGGATGTTGCCTGGTATGGAAGGAATGTCTTACGTGGAAAGGCTGGCGGCCTTGAGGCTGTTCTCGTTAGAAAGAAGAATGTTGAGTGGTGACTTAATAGAGACATACGTGATAATCTGAGGGTTAGATAGGATAGACAGAGAGAGCCTTTTTCCAAGTATTAGGACGGCAAACACGAGGGGACACAACTTTAAAATGAGGGGGGATAGGTATAAGACAGATGTCAGTGGTAGTTTCTTTACTCAGAGAGTAGTAAGGGTATGGAATGCTTTGCCTGCATCGAAAGTAGATTCGCCAAATTTAAATGCATTTCAGTCGTCATTGGCCAGGCAAATGGACGTACGTGGAATAGTGTATTTGGGATGGGCTTCAGATTAGTATGAAAATGTGTTGCTGGAAAAGCGCAGCAGGTCAGGCAGCATCCAGGGAACAGGAGAATCGACGTTTCGGGCAACCCGACAACTGATGTGGATGATTTCATACTTAAGTATTATGGTCACTTAGTATTTCTGAGAAATT
>NW_025180795.1:0-2406 GCF_004010195.1 Chiloscyllium plagiosum | reverse complement strand
CTCACACACACACTCTGGGATTCCCTCTCTCACGCAAACACTCTGGGATTCCCTCTCTCACACACACTCTAGGATTCCCTATCTGTCACACACCTCGGGGATTCCCTATCTCTCACACACCTCGGGGAATCCCTATCTCTCACACACACTCGGTGATTCCCTATCTCTCACCCACACTCGGGGATTCCCTATCTCTCACCCACACTCTGGGATTCCCTATCTCTCACACACACTCGGGGATTCCAGATCTCTCACACACACTCGGAAACACGCTGGGATTCCCTATCTCTCTCACACACACTCTGGGATTCGCTATCTCTCACCCACACTCGGGGATTCCCTATCTCTCACCCACACTCGGGAAAACCTTATCTCTCACACACACTCGGAAACACTCTGGGATTCCCTATCTCTCACACACACACTCTGGGATTCCCTATCTCTCACACACACTCGGAAACTCTCTGGGATTCCCTCTCTCTCACACACACACTCTGGGATTCCCTCTCTCACACACACACTCGGGGATTCCCTATCTCACACACCTCGGGGATTCCCTATCTCTCACACACCTCGGGGATTCCCTATCTCTCACCCACACTCGGGGATTCCCTATCTCTCACCCTCACTCGGGGATTCCCTATCTCTCTCACACACTCGGAAACTCTCTGGGATTCCCTATCTCTCACACACACTCGGACACTCTCTGGGATTCCCTCTCTATCACACACACACTCTGGGATTCCCTCTCTCACACACACACTCTGGGATTCCCTCTCTCACACACACTCTGGGATTCCCTATCTCTCACACACCTCGGGATTCCCTATCTCTCACACACCTCGGGGATTCCCTATCTCTCACCCACACTCGGGGATTCCCTATCTCTCACACACACTCGGAAAATCTCTGGGATTCCCTATCTCTCACACACACTCGGAAACTTTCTGGGATTCCCTCTCTCTCACACACACACTCTGGGATTCCCTCTCTCACACACACACTCTGGGATTCCCTCTCTCACACACACACTCTGGGATTCCCTCACTCATACACACTCTGCGATTCCCTATCTCTCACACACCTCGGGGATTCCCTCTCTCTCCCACACCTCGGGGATTCTCTATCTCTCACCCACACTCGGGGATTCCCTATCTCTCACACACACTCGGGAACTCTCTGGGATTCCCTATCTCTCACACACACTCGGAAACTCTCTGGGATTCCCTCTCTCTCACACACACTCTGGGATTCCCTCTATCTCTCACACACTCTGGGATTCCCTCTCTCACACACACTCTGGGATTCCCTATCTCTCACACACCTCGGGGATTCCCTATCTCTCACACACCTCGGGGATTCCCTATCTCTCACCCACACCCGGGGATTCTCTATCTCTCACACACACTTAGAAACTCTCTGGGATTCCCTATCTCTCACACACACTCGGAAACCATCTGGGATTCCCTCTCTCTCACACACACACTCTGGGATTCCCTCTATCACACACACACTCTGGGATTCCCTCTCTCACACACACTCTGGGATAACCTGGCTCTCACACACCTCGGGAATTCCCTATCTCTCACACACCTCGGGGATTCCCTATCTCTCACGCACACTCGGGGATTCCCTATCTCTCACCCACACTCGGGGATTCCCGATCTCTCACACACACTCGGGAATTCCCCATCTCTCAAACACACTCGGGGATTCCCTATCTCTCACCCACACTCGGAAACTCTCTGGGATTCCCTCTCTCTCACACACACACTCTGGGATTCCCACTCTCACACACACTCTGGGATTCCCTATTTCTCACACACCTCGGGGATTCCCTATCTCTCACACACCTCGGGGATTCCCTATTTCTCACACACTCTCTGGTATTCCCTATCTCTCACCCACACTCGGGGATTCCCTATCTCTCACCCACACTCGGGAATTCCCTATCTCTCACACACACTCGGAATCTCTCTGGGATTTCCTATCTCTCACACACACTCGGACACTCTCTGGGATTCCCTCTCTCTCACACACTGACTCAGGGATTCCCTCTCTCACACACACACTCTGGGATTCTCTCTCTCACACACACACTCTGGGATTCCCTATCTCTCACACACCTCGGGGATTCCCTATCTCTCACCCACACTCGGGGATTCCCTATCTCTCACACACACTCGGAAACTCTCTGGGATTCCCTCTCTATCACACACACACTCGGAAACTCTCTGGGATTCCCTCTCTATCACACACACACTCTGGGATTCCCTATCTCACACACACACTCTGGGATTCCCTCTCTCACACACACTCTGGGATTCCCTATCTCTCACACACCTCGGGGATTCCCTATCTCTCACAAACATCGGGGATTCCCCATCTCTCACCCACACTCGGGGA
>NW_025180794.1:0-2406 GCF_004010195.1 Chiloscyllium plagiosum | reverse complement strand
TATGTGTGTATTCATGTATAGTGTCTTAAGTCTGTGATGGGGTGCATGTGTGAGTGTGGGAGTGTGTGTGCGTATCTGGGGTGGGGAGTTTGACTATCAGTGAGAGAGAGTGTATATGTGTGTGCATGAGTGTAGAGTGGTCTAAGTCTCTCAGAGGTTGCCGTGTGAGTCTGGGAGTGTGTGTGTATCTGTAAGGGTGTGTGTGAGTGTCTGTGTGCGTGTCTGCGTACATGTGTGTCCGTATGTATGTGTGTGTATAGGAGTGCCTGTTTGTGTGTGTATAGTGCAATAGTGGTCACCTGTAATGTGACATGAACCCAAGGTCACGGTTGAGGCCCCTCTATGGGTCCCGAAATTAGCTGTCAGCCTCTGCTCGGCTACTTTTCACTGCTGCTTGTCCTTAAGTCCGCCTTGGAGGATGGTCACCAGAAGGTCCGAGGTTGAATATCCTGGACCACTGAAGTGTTCCCCAACTGGGAGGGAATAATACTATCTGTTGATTGTTGTGCGGTGCCCATTCATCCGTTGTCGTAGCCTTTGCTCAGCTACCCAGTGTTTGTTCAGTGACTGTGATTAATGCCAATCTCCATGGATTCTAATTATTCCAGGGGAGGCTTTCCATCTTTTAATGATAAATGGGCGCCGTTCAATGTGTTATCCCATAACATGAGCGGGACTATAACCGACAGCACTGACAGGGATCAGCAGATTTGGATAGAGGGGGAGGACAGATCAGAATCTGAGAACATTAGACTGGAATGTTCCAACAATGTATCCGAATCTGAGAACATTAGACTGGAATGTTCCAAAAAATGTATCATAATCTGGGAATATTAGACTGGCAAGTTCAAACAATAGACAGGAGTTTATCCAATTGTGTTTGGTATCTTTCTGCATTTAATTGGTTGTCATTATCATTGCGGATCTGTTATGCTTTTCTCATTATTCAATATTTTTATTATCCTTTTCTGGCTATCATCTGTGTTCCTGGTAAATGTCACTCTCCAGATTTTATTTTCTATAAACCAGTTATGACTGTATTACTGTTCTTTTATATAGTCTACACTTCTTGTCACTATTATTTTCCTGTTGAAACTCTCGATCCATATATTCACTCGACAGACTACAACTAACCACATCAATTAATGTGTTCAACTACTGTCTCCCTCTCTGCTCTGACATTGTTGCTCATGGATTTCTATGTTGACCTACTCAGTTTCAGCGGAGAACTACAATTTATTGATTCATTGTCCTTGTTATTGAAGTATTAACAGCATGGAGTTCATTCTCTACTGTTCTGATTACAAATTCCACCTCCTTCCACTGTTTCCCTCCCATCCCTGGCCAATATCTGCAGCTGAAGCAGACAGGTCACTTTGACCATGAGCTGATTCCTGACACCATACCCTGACTATTTCTAACTTGAAATACTCACCACTCCAGAATATATCTCATTGGTTTAGTCCATCGGCTGTTTGAACCTTGAGCTACGTATTACAGTCTTAATGAAGCCAATAATGTGCTGCTGACCTCCCGGCTTCACACCTGCCGAAGCAAATCTGATTCGAACTCACACCAAACTCCCATCCATCTGTCATTCATGTGTATGCCGATGTATATTGCTATTGTATCTGGCAATGCCTTTATTTTGACATTCTCAAACACTTTATCTCATCTGTCCATGAAATTTCCCTTGTTCTCTCCCTGTCGATTAACAAAAAGCCTGCTAGTTGTTCTTATTTAAAATAATTTCTTCCTTGTGCATTCCTTCTCAAACAATGAGTTTCGCATTCAACTACGCCAATCGCGCACACACACGCACTCTTCCACAGTTTCTGATGAACACACACACGCAGCAAATCTTCCCATTTTCAGCAGTAATCTGATGCGAGTATAGTTAGCATATGATAGTAAAGTTTGCAATACTCTCTATGCTGGGCAGATAGTACAGTTCACTGAGCACGCGAGCATGCTCTGCACAGCTCTCCATGCTGGGCTGTAATCTTGTCTCAGTTTCTGTTGTTAGTGGTGTTCTGTGAAGCAGATTGTGAATTTGATGTAACAAACCATTCCATCTGATCTGACAATGCCTTTATTCAATGTTCTCATTCTTCTAAGTTTACTCTCGAAGATCTCACTTCTCCACTTAGTCCCACTGCCCTGTCTTTTTCCCCATATTTCCACATCTTTTCAGTTAATGAACTGATTCTTTCTGTCTTTAATGTGAATCTTTCTATCCCTCGGTATCTTTCCCTGGGCTTAGCTTTTGGCTCCCTCGTGTATCGAGTGCTGGCATTGTGAAGCTGAGAAACAGTGAAATGGTGTGTGTCAGGCTGTTGTTCACTTCTCGGGATGTCCCATGTGATGGTCCATGGACAGGTGTGTTTCAGAACTTATGAGACACAT
>NW_025180793.1:1144-2406 GCF_004010195.1 Chiloscyllium plagiosum | reverse complement strand
GTTCGGGCAAAAGCCCTTCATCAGGATTGAATGGCAAAGCAGACTCAATGGGCTGAATGGCCTAATTTCTGCTCCCACATCTTCTGGCCTGATAAAATGGGACTAGATTAGTTTGGGATATCTGGTCGGCATGGACGGGTTGGGGGGGGAAGGGTCTGTACTGCACATCTCTATGACTCTATAGTTCCATGTGGCGAGGTTGTAAGAGGTCATTGACAGGGCAGGGCAGGTTGGAATTGCAGTCAGTAAAGTGTAGAGCATGCTGGGATTTATTAACCTGGGGCATAAAGGACAAGAACAAACAGTTTATTTTGAGCTCGTATCAAACACTGGAAGCATTGGTCGCAGTTCTGAGCAGTGCACTGTGGGGGAAGGATGTGAACACATCGAGCAGACAGTAAAGGAGTTTTACAACAAAGGTTCCAAGAATAAGAAACTTCAGTCACTTGGATAGAATGGGGGCCCGGCCACTCCAGAGAGATGTTTGGAAGCACATCTACCCCCTCCACCGAAGGGTAGGAGAGACTTGGAACACTCTTCTCCGAACAGCAGTGCATGCTGGGTCAGTTGTTCATTTTAAATCTGAGATAGTTTATTTGTGTTCAGCAGAAGTGTGAAGGAATGTGGACCGGTAATGGAGGAAGGCCATGGATCAGCCCTGATCTCACTGAATGGTGGATCAGGCTCAAGGTTGGAGAGGTTTGAAGAGGCTTTCCTCAGAGGTTAAAAGAAGATTTGTTCTGGGTATTCAAAATCAGGAGGCGTCTAGATATAGTCTAGAGGTAATATCTGCTCCCGTTGGTGGAAGGATTGAGAACCAGAGGACACCGGTTTAAAAGGTGGTTAGAAAATGAGTCAATGGAGACATGAGAGTAGACCTTTCCCTGCAGCTGATAGTGAGGATGTGGAATGCGCTAAACACTGTGTGGTGGAGGCAGGTCCAAAAGTGGCTTTCAAATGAGACTTGGGTCAATCAGACGGAATCCTGAGATGGCAGCACTGATGTATGAGGGGAGACTGGGTCAGTTAGGACTATATTCACTGGGGTTATCTAAAAAATGAGGTGGTGGAGGGTGTGTGGAACAGGTGTTAGAACCTATAAGATTCTAACAGAACTAGACAAGTCAAATGTAGGAAGGATGTTCTCAATAACCAGGGAGTCCAGAACCAGTCCAATGGCACAGTGTAAGGATACAGGGTAGGCCATTACGGACTGAGCTGAGGAGAAATGTCTTCACCCAGAGAGTGGGGCGTCGGTGGAA
>NW_025180793.1:0-556 GCF_004010195.1 Chiloscyllium plagiosum | reverse complement strand
CTTACTCAGTGAGTGAGATGTGTGTCTGTGATCCTGTGGCTCTCACTGAGAGTAGATTAGATTAGATTAGATTAGATTACAGTGTGGAAACAGGCCCTTCGGCCTAACAAGTCCACACCGCCCCGCCGAAGTGAAACCCACCCATACCCCTACATTTATCCCTTACCTAACACTACGGGCAATTTAGTATGGCCAATTCACCTGACCCTGCACATCTTTGGACTGTGGGAGGAAACCGGAGCACCCGGAGGAAACCCACGCAGAGTGAGTGAGATGTGTGTCTGTGATTCTGTGCGTCTCACTGAGAGTGAGTGAAAGGTGTGTCTGTGATCCTGTGCGTCTCAGTGAGAGTGAGTGTGATGTGTTCCTGTTGGCCTGTGCGTCTCACTGAGAGTGAGTGTGATGTGTGTCTGTTAGCCTGTGAGTCTTACTCAGTGAGTGAGATGTGTGTCTGTGATCCTGTGCGTCTCACTGAGAGTGAGTGAGATGTGTCTCTGTTATCCTGTGCATCTCACTGAGAGTCAGTGAGATGGTTGTCTGTGATCCTGTGCCTCTC
>NW_025180792.1:867-2405 GCF_004010195.1 Chiloscyllium plagiosum | reverse complement strand
CCTCAGAGAGACCCCTCCATACCTCACCCTTGCTCCCCCAGAAAGACCCCTCCATACCTCACCCTCACTCCCTCAGAGTCTCCCCTCCATACCTCACCCTCACTCCCTCAGAGTGTTCCCGCCATACCTCACCCTTGCTCCCTCAGAGTGTCCCCTCCATACCTCACCCTCACTCCCTCAGAGTGTCCCCTCCCTACCTCACCCTCACTCCCTCAGTGTCCCCTCCATACCTCACCCTCACTCCCTCAGAGTGTCCCCTCCATACCTCACCCTCGCTCCATCAGAGAGACCCCTCCAAACCTCACCCTCACTCCCTCAGAGTGACCCCTCCATAGCTCACCCTCACTCCCTCAGAGTTTCCCTCCATACATCACCCTCACTCCCTCAGAGTGTCCCCTCCATACCTCACCCTCACTCCCTCAGAGTGTCTCCTCCATACCTCACCCTCGCTCCCTCAGAGTGACCCCTCCAAACCTCACCCTCACTCCCTCAGAGTGTCCCCTCCATACCTCACCCTCACTCAGAGAGACCCCTCCCTACCTCACCCTCACTCCCTCAGAGTGTCTCCTGCATACCTCACCCACGCTCCATCAGAGAGACCCCTCCCTACCTCACCCTCACTCCCTCAGAGTGTCTCCTCCAAACCTCACCCTCACTCCCTCAGAGAGACCCCTCCCTACCTCACCCTCACTCCCGCAGAGAGACACCTCCATACCTCACCCTCGCTCCCTCAGAGTGTCCCCTCCATACCTCACCCTCACTACCTCAGAGTGTCCCCTCCCTACCTCACCCTCGCTCCCTCAGAGTGTCTCCTCCCTACCTCACCCTCACTCCCTCAATGTGTCTCCTCCATACCTCACCCTCACTCCCTCAGAGAGACACCTCCATACCTCACCCTCACTCCCTCAGTGTCCCCTCCATACCTCACCCTCACTCCCTCAGAGTGACCCCTCCATACCTCACCCTCACTCCCTCAGTGTGTCCCCTCCATACCGCACCCTCACTCCCTCAGAGAGACCCCTCCCTACCTCACCCTCACTCCGTCAGAGTGTCCCCTCCATACCTCACCCTCACTCCCTCAGAGTGTCCCCTCCATACCTCACCCTCATTCCATCAGAGTGTCCCCTTCATACCTCACCCTCGCTCCCTCAGAGTGTCCCCTCCCTACCTCACCCGCACTCCCTGAGCGAGACCCCTCCTTACCTCAACCTCACTCCCTCAGACAGACCCCTCCATACCTCACCCTTACTCCCTCAGAGTGTCCCTTCCATACCTCACTCTCGCTCCCTCAGAGTGACCCCTCCATACCTCACCCTCACTCCCTCAGAGAGACCCCTTCATACCTCACCCTCACTCCCTCAGAGAGACCCCTCCATACTTCACCCACACTCCCTCAGAGTGTCCCCTCCATACCTCACCCTCACTCCCTCAGACAGACCCCTCCATGCCTCACCCTCACTCCCTCAGAGAGACCCCTCCATACCTCACCCTCGCTCCCTCAGAGTGTCCCCTCCATACCTCACCCTCACTCCCTTAGA
>NW_025180792.1:0-838 GCF_004010195.1 Chiloscyllium plagiosum | reverse complement strand
CCCCTCCATACCTCACCCTCGCTCCCTCAGAGTGTCCCCTCCATACCTCACCCTCGCTCCCTCAGAGAGACCCCTCCATACCTCACCCTCACTCCCTCAGAGTGACCCCTCCCTACCTCACCCTCACTCCCTCAGAATGACCCCTCCCTACCGCACCTCCGATGGTGTCAGGAGACCATCTCTCTGCTGGGTTGAGTCATGCCTGGCCCATCGGGAGATGGTTGTGTCTGTTTGAGGTCAGTATCTCAGCTCTGCAGGAGTCCCTCAGGGCAGTGCCACTCCCTGCTCGCAGTGCCCCATTGAAGCTCACCTGCTGGCCCTGGTGCCTGGTTTCAGGACTGTCTCCTGGCTGAGCCTCCTGCATTCGGGAATCCTCGAGGGGGAAATAGGCCATTCAGCCCCTCGCGACACCCCCACTGTTCAGTGTGGTTCTGGTAGATTCCTGCTCTCTCTCTCCCACTGCCTTTCCCAATCTTGAAATCAAACCATCTTGGAAACGGCAGTGAACATCTGGCATTGACTGAGTCCGCGGGAAACATAACAGCAGGAACAGGCACCTTGACCCTGCAAACCTCTGCTTGCTAATATCTGGGAGTTTGTGTCCGAGGTTAGTCAAGGATCAGCCTCGTCGAGTCGCCCTCACTGAATCGTACCAATGACCATCTCCAAGGAGTGACAATCTTCTCACCAGCCCTCCCCACTCAGTGGCGTTAACGTCACTGAAACACGATCTGGGGCTGACAAGTGGCAAGTAACAATCATGCCGCACAACTGCCAGGCTCAGACCGTCACCGACAAGAGAAAATCAAACTATTTTCCTTTGTGTGAATCGAAGGGG
>NW_025180791.1:0-2405 GCF_004010195.1 Chiloscyllium plagiosum | reverse complement strand
CGGTCCTTGGCAGAAGAGTTGCCATACAAGGCCTTTATGCACTCAGATAGAATGCTTTCAGATAGATATGGTGCATCTGGAAAGGTTGGTGAGGGTCCTTATGGACGTTTTGAATGTGCTAAACTGCCTGAGGAAGGAGAGGCATTGCGGAACCCTTTTGACCATCACACCTACATGAGAGGCCCTGAACGGATTGATGGTTATCATCACTCTTACAAACTTAATGCTCCCTACCCTCTCCACCTCAGCTCTGTTGGTGTAGATAATGGTGTGTCCTCCTCCTTTTTTCCTGATGTCGATGATCAGTTCTTTTCATTTCCAACACTGAGTGAGATTGTTATCATTGCACCACATCACTAAGCACTCTATCTCCTTCCTGTATTTTGACTCATTGTTGTTCCTCAGGGCCATTTCAAAGCGTTGATGAATTTCAGCTTCCAATAGGCTGAGGCATTAGTTTGCAAACAACTGAACAAGCACACCATATTATCCACCTGAATCTCCCTTTAAACTGTCTCTGAAAAAAGACTATGAAACCTCTTTTCCCCACCACACAAATCACTAATTATATACCCTCTCACCAGACAGTTGAAAATGTTTTGCTAGAAAAGCGCAGCAGGTCAGGCAGCATCCAAGGAGCAGGAGAATCAATGTTTCGGGCATGAGCCTGAAAAAGGGCTCATGCCCGAAACATCAATTCTCCTGCTCCTTGGACGCAGCCTGACCTGCTGCGCTTTTCCAGCAACACATTTCAGCTCTGATCTCCAGCATCTGCAGCCCTCACTTTCTCCTAGTTGGCTTTACACACAGGCAGCTCCAAAGATGAGTCAAATCAGACTCAAAATGCCAACTTTGTTTCCCTCTCCACAGCTCTTGCCACATCTGCAGAGTTTCTGCAGCATTCTCTATGTATGTGTGGATTTTATTACTGCAGAGTACTGATGAGGCTGGGTCATTCAGTGCATTCAAGGAGCAGATGGATGGATTTTTAGCAAGGAGGAAAATCAAAGGCTATGTGATGAAGGCCAGAAGTTGGAGTTAAGGATTATCAGATCAGACATGATCTCATTAAAGAGTCCAGAAGAAGGGTTACACCTGAAATGTCGATTTCTCCTCCTCCTTATGCTGCCTGGCTTATTGTGTTCTTCCAGCCTCCTGCCTGTCTATTTTGGCAAAGCTGTAAAGTGTTTTGGCAGTTGAGCAAAGTGCTTTGACTCATCACATGGCCCTGTAAGGTGCTTTCAATATTCAAGTCTTTCAATTCCTACCTCTTAATTCTCTGCCTTTATCCTCCTGTAAAGCATCTTTAAATCTTTCTCTTTTCTCAAGTTCTGATCATTGTCCTGTGGGATTGGTGTCAAATATTTGTTTAATAATTGTTCCTGCAAAACAATAATCTTAAAGGTGCTGTAGAAGTGCAATTTGTTACCATGTAACCAGGTGCCAGACATCAATTTACACTATTTTCCCCAACATGAATCATGAAGAAGTGTGGAAAGATTTTAAAGTTCAGTCTTTTCAAGGATAAAGTAATGGGGCAAGGTGACATAATTTGGTATTTAAAAGAGTTGACAAGGGAGGAAAGGTCCATTTCAATAACAAGGTTTCATGTTCACTGTATTGTAACATTCTTACCTCAACCTTGAAAAGTCACTTCATTGGTTATGAAGAAACTTGGGGCATCCTCACAACAAGAAAGATATTGTATGAATGCAAGTTTTTCACTTTGTACTGTAAGGAGAGTGTTAGACTGGATTTTGCTCTCAATTCTCTGGAATGGGGAAGCTACTGGCTCACCACCTGAGGAGCAAAATTTAGCTGAACACACCGTGCAAGGAATCTGTGGGATCTGGAGGAGGATCTTTGAACTCACTGCTTGAAGTGGTGCTCGAGATAGAAACTGCTCTCTACATTTAAATAACATGCTCATGAAATGCTGTAAACTACACAACTATTGTTCAGGAGTTGCAAAACATGGATAAACCAATTCTGTGTCTTGCATGTACCCTGACTACACATGAAAGAGGAGCAGAATTATGTATGATATGTTTCTCAATCCGATTTTCCGGCCTTCTTCCCATAACCCTTCATCACTTTAACTTTTCTATTCTAAATATTTATATAACTTCTTGCTTTCTTTTTTGCATATTTCTGGTTAGCTTTCAGCTACAGAGTAATTTTCCTGTTCTCATTCATCTTATCGTCATTTTTCATTTTGCTTTTTTCTGGTTTATTGACCAATTCTCTGACCTGTTATAGATCATAGAGTCATGGAGATGTACAGCACAGAAACAGACCCTTTGGTCCAACTCGTCCATGCCAACTCACCCATCCCCTCCTCCTCTCTCTGCTCCCTTGAAATCTTTCACCACTTCCTCACTCTCCCTCCCACGCCCCACTCAACA
>NW_025180790.1:0-2405 GCF_004010195.1 Chiloscyllium plagiosum | reverse complement strand
TGTCATGTGACTTCTGACTTTAAACAGCCCAGTGCAGCCTCTGTCCTCAGAGACACAGCCGTCAGTGTCTCAGTGCAATATTTACTTTTCAGCATCGGTCAACAGATAAAGGCACATTTCGGCATGTGACCCCACACTGTGAGGGGAAATACCACGCTCAGGCTCCGGAGAGGGAACAGAGAAAGAGGTTTGGAATTTGAGAACAGCGACTCTTCTGCTGCAGAGAGAAAACAGGGGAAGTAAGCGTTGAAACACCAAAATCAATTGTGCTATGTCCTCCAATGGATGTACAACGTGCTCCCCGCTGCTGTGGCTGGTGTGTTACAGACCTGTGCCCGTTCCTGACTCTGCAGAGCTCTGCTCTGTGGAGGGGCCTGCTGTGTAACCCGAATTTGAGGCAGCCCAGCACCCCTGCCTTTCTCATGACTCAGCAGGATGCAGACAATCTCACCTCTCAGTGCAAATGGCCAGGCGAGTGTGTTCAATTCTGAAGCAGTTAGATGGAGGAGCAGGAGGCAGCCACCTCATTGAAACCCCTCTCCCTTTTCATGAGACCGCGGTTGGTTCCATTCGTTCTCAACCCCACCTTCCTTCATTGTCCCTGATTTCTCTTCCTGATTAAAGATCTCTTTCTCTTTCTCAACTTTGCCAACACTAAAAGGGCCCAGTCGCAACACCCCTCGCTGGTAAAGAATTGCACAGATTCAATACCCTCTAACAGAAGGAATTCCTCCTCATCTCTGTCTTCAAAGGGCGACCCGTTTTTCCGAGATGTTTCTTGATGGCCCCCCCTGGTTCCCGAACATTGCCTGTGTTTCTGGGTGAGCAATGTGATGATGATATCGACAAAACGTGCCCTCCCTCATCTATGAAACATTGTTTCCCACTCCTTGACCTCACTCGGAGAGCAGAGTGAGACAGTTGCCTGGAGGCAATCCACACTGTCACTTCGCTCAGGGACCCTCCCATTCCTAGCAAGATTGGTCAGTTTTGAACTATTTTGTGGTGGATAATGTAAGAGAGAGAGAGAGAGAGAGAGACAGGAGTGTTCAGTGTCAGTGAACATAGAACGCAGAACATAGAGCATTACATCGCAGTACAGACCATTCGGCCGTCGATGTGGCGCCGACACATGGAACAAATCTGAAGTACATCTGTCCTTCAATATTCCATTTTCAATGACCACTTAATTGCCCTTAAAGTTGGTGAGTCTATACTGTGGCAGGCAGTGTGTTCCATGCCCCAAATACTCTCTGAGTAGAGAAACTACCTCTGCAATCTGTCCTATATCCACGACCCCTCAATTTAAAGCGACGTCCCCTCGGGTTTGCCATCACCATCTGAGGAGAAATATTTTCACTGTCCACACTCTCTAACTCTCGGATTGTCTTATATGTCTCAATTTTGTTACCTTTCAACCTTCCTCTCTCTGGCGAAAACAGGCTCAAGCCCCTCGGCCTTTCGTCATAAGACCTTCCCTCCATACCAGGAAAAAATCCTAGCAAATCTCTGAATCCTTTCCAAAGCGTCCACATCCTTCCTGTAATTTGGTGACCAGAACGTCATCTCTGCCATTAGTAGGAATTTGCGTTATGAACGCAGAGTCAGAGGAGTAATGGAATATGAAAACAATTTATCGGAATATCACATGAAGAGACAAATGCTTTTTAAAATACATTTCTTCAATACATTTCTCTTCATTGTTGCCAGCTAATACGAAAATTCGATTTCTTCATGAACTTCTACACTTTGTATTCAGTTGTCGATGTTGCTGGCTTGTTGGAAATCTGTGCTCATTATCACTCCGAGCATTTCTTCCTCTTTTGGTCTTCTATTGATATTTGCTACGGCCACTCCTGCCTCCAGTGTGTGATCAGGCATGGGAGTGATCGTTCTCATGTAGCAATAAATACAGAAAGTCACATTCAAAAGTACCAGTTGCTAACGAGTTAAAAATATCATCTTGTGTCCAGCCTGATCTCTATTGATTCGAACTGTTTCATTTCCACACAGTTTATCTTGTGACGATAGTGATTCTCGAGAAGGGAAATTGCGGTCTCTCTAAATGCATCACCCGCTACCTGGTGGCCATGGCAGTAACTGACCCATTGGTAACTCTTCTTGATCTAATATTGAGGCACATTCCAATTACTTTTAAAGAATAATTTAGTTTCTTGGAGTCCATCCCCTGGTGTAATATCCATGCTGTTCTGCTCTATGCAGCCACTGACCGTTCTGTCTGGTTCACCGTGACTTTCACCTTTGACCGAGTTGAGGCCATTTCTTGCCACAATCTGAAAAGTAAGTGTTGTACAGAGAGAACATCAGCTGTGGTTCTGGGAACCAGTGAATTTGCTGAGCCGTTTAAAGAGCATTTTCTGCTATTTCGTGCTGACAGAGCAGTA
>NW_025180789.1:0-2405 GCF_004010195.1 Chiloscyllium plagiosum | reverse complement strand
TATCGAACCACACGCTGTACCTTTCTCGGGATTACTATGTAGAGTACATTGTCGATGGAGCATTATTATGAATCAAAACCGTTGCTATCTCTGTCCTAGGTGCGTTTGCGAGAGTAGTGCTGAGTGATGTTTGCGCAAAATTAATTGGACATCATCCCTTTGACTAACTTTTTGAATCCCTCGATATATAGATCCACTCCTGAATCTCTCTACGAAGGCTCTGTTAGTGCAGATCCATTCTTGAAGTCTCCGTGTGAACACCCTGTTAGTACAGATCCACTGTCTAAATGTCATTGTAAACTCTCTGTTAGTACAAACCCATTCGCTGACTCTCCCTGTGAACTTCCTGTCAGGCCAGATTCATTCTCTGCCTTGTGAACTTTTTGTTAGTATAACACGTTCGCTGACTCTCCTAGTGAACACTCTGACAGTACAGACCCACAGTCTGACTCTCCCTTTGAACTCTCTGACAGTCCAGAACCACACTCTGACTGTCCACGCAAACGCTCTGTCCTTACAGGGTCACACTGACGATTGTGATACTGGCCTGTGGAAAGTGAGGTCTACCTCATGGCCATGGCATCGGCAGATGGCATTTGTGGTTGTCCCCGACCTGATATTGCGACATATTCCCATTATTTAAACGAGAAGAATTTAATTTCCTGGAGCATCTGGATTGTACAACATGAACTCTGTCCATGTTTTTGAAAAACAAGAAGTTCACTTGCAATGACAAAGTATCAAAGGCTACGAGACATCTACTGGAATACAAGATGAGCACAGATGAGTGCTTGTTTTTGACTGTTTCGGGCGTTTTTAGTGTCAAAGATTTTATTGTTGTCGACTTCTATTTCCTGATGACACACAAACAGGCATATAAACTGGACTTTTGTGGCGGAGTGGAAGGGAAAATAGGAACCCTGTTCATTGTCTACCGTTCGCAGGGCTTTCATTCTTCTACTTGTGAGGGCTTCCTTTTCTTTGATTTCACTTATTAAGGATGCTCTCACTTCAGTGTAGAAGTCACAGTGCAACTGCTTCACAACCTGCAATATATCTGATTCACTGGTTAAAGACGACAGTAAAAGCTATTGATGTGGGAACATAAATCAGATTTCTGGAAGGAGTTAGGGAGGGTAGGAGAGAGAATGACATAACATCTGCTACTTCCTGATGTACAAAGACACCTGCCACTACCATACACACCCACAAGATGTTCAGCTAACTAAGTGCCCCGATAGGTACCATTTGCAGCTCGTCACAAATCATACATCTTTTTGTACGCTGTCCCGGTTGCTGGTTCATCAGCAAACAGTCTTTCATGTGGACATATTACAACCTACTGCCCTCAGTATCTACGTAACTAATTTCAGACAATGAATATTCCCTTCCTTTTGCCTTTCCACCTCCAGATACCAGATCATTCATGAAATGATTTTCCTTCCGCAAAGGCAACTCATTTTCACTGACATAGTGTTTCCCATGAACAAACATCTCGATTGTATTCTTCCCAGGATTACCATGAACATTGGTTTCTTTCTGTCTGTCCTTTCATTTCGCTCTCTCACTCTCTGTCTGTGGCTCTGTCTCCGTCGTGTTCAGTCCCCTCTCCACTGATCAGTTCCTCCTCCCCATTCGCTCTCCATAGTCATCTTTAGTTGAATTCCCGCGCCTAATCAACATCATAAATGCCACTCTTCTAAAGTTTTTAAGCATCTGACAAGGCTCACTGTTATGAAAGATGAACTCTGTATCTTCACAGATATTGCCGGCCAAACACTGTCTCTCTGAGAGCTTCAGCCACCGTTTTGATGTGAAATACTCATCTGTCAAAATTACTTTGCAAGCTCATTCAGATTTGATCTTGGTTTGCGCTGCTTTCCCTATTTGCATATCTCCCTCACGAAGTTCCTCGCATTCTGCTAGATTTTGCACCTATCACGGCCGCAGACATTTGACAGTTTGTTAGGTACACATGTCAACCTCTTCTGTTTCGATAACTGAAACATTCTTTTCACAGAATTTCTCTCTGGAATGACATGGAGGTAAAACTCCACATTTTTATCTTTAATTTTCAGTGTGTGACTTCTCAGTTCCCACCATTAGAACATAGAAGTTAGAACACAGAACATTGCAGCACAGTATAGGCCCTTTGGCCTTGGATGTTGCGTCGACTTGAGAATCCAATCTCACCCCCATCTAACCTACACTATTACATTATCAGCCATATGTTTATCCAATGACCTTTAACCTTAGTGAGTTCACTACTGTTACAGGCAGGGGGATTCCACGATATTACTATTCTCCGAGTAAACAACTAACTTCTGACATCTGTTCTGTATCTATCATCACTATATTTAAAGCCTCGTGATAGCCATCACTATCCGAGGAATAAGGCTTTCACT
>NW_025180788.1:0-2405 GCF_004010195.1 Chiloscyllium plagiosum | reverse complement strand
TTCACTGCAGAGAGATGTAAAATGGTTTGTTTCATTTTAAAAACAAAAGGAGCTTACACTATCTGCATGGATGTCAGCTGAAAGATGCTAGTCCACCGATTTCTCAGCAATAGATCCAAACAAGCAGAAAAAACATGTCCAGAAACCCTAGCCACTCTCCCCTACATCAAAGACATCTCGGAAATGACTGCCAGACTACTCAGTCCCCTTGGCATCATGGTAGCCCACAAACCCACCAATACACTAAAACAGCAGCTAATGAACTTGAAGAACCCTGTACAGACAACAAGCAAAACTAATGCCAAGAACTGGTACATTGGACAAAAAGGCAGAAAACTAGCCACCAGGATACATGAACATCAACTAGCCACTAGTATCTTTACATACAGATGAGGAAGACTGGGACAACACATCCATCCCAGGACGAGCCAAACTACAGACACATGTGAAAATTCCTGGAAGCATGGCATTCCAACCAGAACACTATTAACAAGCACATTGACTTGGGTCCTGTTTACCACCACTTGAGAAAAAGAACAGGAAGTGGCATCACCACAGGGAATGACATCACCAACCCAAGGAAACCTAAACACATAAATAAAAGCAGACCATACCACCAGTGCTTCATCTGGAGGCTCACTGATGATGTTACCTAGTATGCTGATGAAATGTTTGAAGCTTGAACCTTCCAGCTCAGCGAATAGACCTACATCCAGCTGAAAAGATTGTAGGGAAATCCATATCTACCAAGACTTTCCCTGAATGTTCATAGAAGAAAATGCCATTATTTGGACAGGTTAAAATGGGAACTCATTCTCAAACTCCCTTTAAATCAAATTGAACAGCTGTCTACAAGTTTCTTTCTTTTCTCAACCAACCTTTGCTCTGGTGATGTAATTTTGTTCTCGAAAAATAAACCTTTCTGCTCCTTGCATTTTATTTATTTTGAATAATAATCTTTTAATGCTTAATAAGTGACATTGAGCTCTCAGAATTCAGGTAGAAGAAACTTGTGCGGACATTATTAACTTGGTCTGCCTGTGCTTCTTTCTGGATCAGTGGTGCTGGAAGAACACAGCAGCATCCGGCAAGCAGCAAAATCGACGTTTCGGGCAAAAGCCCTTCATCAGGAATCAGTGCTTCTTTCTGCCAATCTGGGGATGGTAAGTGTGGGGCTGCAGCAGTGCTCAGCAGAAACTGTCAGCACACCTAAGCCTGACTTTCTCCAGCTTTTCCTTCTATTTCTCACTTAGTATTTCCTATTCCCTAAAGCCCATTTGGCTATCTCTTGTGATTGTGTAAACTTCAGAACTTTAATAATTGTTCATGGATTGAAAGAATCAGCAGTAACTCTTTCTTGGTTCCACTGATACCTGAGATAAAAGGGACAAAGAGAAACAGTTATCAAGGAATTTTTAACACATTCGTTCACCATCCTGGGAAGAAGTTGAAACAATATGAACCAGCCGTTTCCTGGGAGAGAAGAGGTAGCACTGTTTAAAAACATGCTGCCTCATGACTGATATCCAGACTAGTTTGTTACCAATAAACCAGTACCTCCAACTTTGAACAGTCAGCTTTTATGTCATACTTTGTCAAATGCCTTCTTGAAATCTAAGTACAATACATTAACCGGCTCCACTTTATCGACAGCATATGTCACTCCTTAGATTTCCACTAAATTTATTAAACAAGATGAAGTAGCAGGTCTCCTTAGTTGAAAGTTCAGTCTTTAAAATAAAAAGGGAAAGAGATTTATAAGGGATTTGAGGAAAACTTTTTCCACCCAAAGGTGTTGGGTACCTGGAATGCACTGCCTGGGAGGGTAGTTAAAGCAGACATCCTCAGCACCCGAGTTGAATGGAGAGCACCCTGGTAAGGCAAGCGATTGATTATGAGGGGGAAACTGAAAGATGTGGTCACGGGAGGGCTCTGACTTGATTGACTAATAAGGGGTCTGCTAAGTTTGAATCTGTGTTAAGCTGAATCTTGTTAACATATTGGTTACAACTTCTTGGTTACAATTTGCATAAGTCGAGATTCAAAAGCAGTTAAAAAAACACAAAGACACAGGAGCAGAAATTATGCCATTGAGCCCATTGAGTCTGCGCAGCCATTTCATCATCATGGCTGATAAGTTTCTCAACCCTATTCTCCTACTTTCTACCCGTAACCCTTGATAGTCAAGAACCCATCTCACTCGATCTTAAATATTCTCAATGAACTGGTCTCCATAGCCTTCTGTGGCAATGTATTCACCATTATCTGGCTGAAGAAGTTTCTCCTTATCTCTGTTCTAAAAGGTATTTCCTTTACTCTAAGGCTGTTCCCTCAGGTCCTAGTCCTCCAGCTACCAGAAACATATTTTTAACATCACCTCTGTCCAGGCCATTCAGTACTCTGTA
>NW_025180787.1:409-2405 GCF_004010195.1 Chiloscyllium plagiosum | reverse complement strand
AGCCAGAAGTGTTGAGTCGATTACCCACCTCACCCTCACTACGATACCCTCAGAATCACAGATGCCCGTCTTCAACCAATTCAATTCACTGCACGTGATATGAAGCAACAGCTGGACACTATCGATACGACAAAGGCATTTGGCCCTGACACCACTCCTGCAATCGGACTGAGGACTTTTGCGATACAACAAGCCATGTACCTGAGGAAGCTGTTTCATTCCAGCTCCAACTCTGACAACTCCCTGGCAATGTGGGTAATTAGTAACTGCAGTCCTCACTTTCTCCTAACGTGGGTAATTACTCAACTATGTCCCATCCCCGAAGAAGGAAATAATTACAAACAGACCAATTGCCACGCCCTCAGTCCCAAAAAGATGGTCAAATTGGTTGGGGTTATTTTTGATAGAGCTGTCACACAGCATAGAAATAATCGGTTCAGTATGGTTTCCGATAAGCCCCCATGTGGAGATCGTGCTGTTATGGAATTGTCATTGGATTGCTAATCCAGACCAGAATAATTCTCTGGCAATTGGTGCAAGTTAAAAACAATTAATAAAATATCGAGATATATTATCTGGTGTCAGTAATAGTGATCTTGTGTTCAATGTCGATTATAGACGTCGATCTACTTCTCCAGTGTACTTTCAGGAAGTGAATCTCCCGTGCTTTCCTGGTCTGGCCTAAAAGTGACTCCAGACACACAGACAAGTGATACACTCTTCAATTGTCTCTAAAACGGGCAAGCAAGCCACTCAATTGTATCAAACTGCTCCGAGGTCTTAAAGGATAAACCCGGAGAGAACAGCCGGCACCAGCCTCGATATCAGAAAAGGGAACGGGAAACACAATCCTGTCGACCCTGCAGAGACCTCCTTCCTAACAGCTGAGAGCTTGTGACAACATTTACCGAGCTTTCCCACACACTGCACAGTAGCATCGTGAAAGGAATAAGTCATACAACTCATTGAGCTTTCCCTATTCTAGTTAATGGCTGAACATCTCCTCAACGCAGTTTTCCCCATACAATATTCATATCCCTGAATATGTTTAACCATTGTGAAACATAAAATGAGAACTGCTGTAGTCCATTCAGCCCATCAGTTTTGCGCCTCCATTCTATGTACAGGCAGTTCACTGATAACGCGTGTTGATTAAGTACATTTCGGCTGCAATGCAATTCATGAACCTTTTTCTATAAAGTGAACGGGCGTTCACTGTGGCGCGATTCCTTGTCGGGCACCAGCTGACCAGCAAATCCTGCCTCAGAAACCCGCTGTCTATAAAATGTACAATCAATGTGTTCAGCTAAAACAGGAATGCAATCGGCTCTGCAGGCCTTGAAACTGAGCCTGAAACTGGGAATTGTAGTCTATATTTAGAAAGCACTTTATTTCAAACTGTGGGGAGAATCTTGGAAAGAACTGGAATTCGGCATCGGCATCACATGGTCAGTCAGCCCCCGTGCGCTTTCTGGTGAAGATTGTGGTGAAAGGTACAGTGCTTCAGTGAGGGACTGTAGTGTGAAAGCGTTACATTTACAGCACTGTTCCATGACAACATGTAATTTGAAGATTTATTTAGACTGTTCTATTGTGTGTTAGATCAAATTTAATTTTTGGTTTTTACTGATATTTTTGGGGGTTCGCCACTTACCCTCTTTTTTCCATAGACCCCATTATTAATATTGCACGATTTTGTACAACACAGTGTTGCACAGGAACACAGTTATTGCGTTATTGGAGAACAACCTGGAATAATAGCTGATTTTCTATCTTCACACCATGCTCCTGCTCTCTCCATATCCCTTTAGTTTCCAGAAATCCTTATTTATAATCAGCCCCTTGACTTCCACAGCCTGATCTGGGAGAGAATACCCTGGTTCGCCAGTCTCCGAGTGCAGCCATTTATTCTCATCTCAATGCAAAGTGGCCTATCTGTACCTAATATTGTGGCCCCTTGTTTTAGACGTCCCAGCCAGGGGAATTACCATCCCTG
>NW_025180787.1:0-366 GCF_004010195.1 Chiloscyllium plagiosum | reverse complement strand
ATTTTCCTAAACCCCATTGAATACAGGTCCAGTTGCCCCAAACTCTGCTCCCACAACAAGTCTGTCATCCCAGAAATCAGTCTAATGATCCTTTGCTGCTCTCCCACAATGTCAGGTTTGTCGTCTGTTAGGAAAAGAGACCAAAACTGCACACAATACTGCACAATGTTCGAGATGGGGTCTCACCAAGGCCCTGTACAGCTGCAGTAAGATACATTTACTCCTGTCCTCAAATCCCCCTGAAATGAAGGTGAATACAGCATTTATCTTCCTTCCTTCTTTCTACTCCTGCAATATTGCTTTCACTGACTGATGTGCAGGGAGATCCAGATTCCTTTCAAAGTTACAGTTCCCCACGTGCTGGGC
>NW_025180786.1:1204-2405 GCF_004010195.1 Chiloscyllium plagiosum | reverse complement strand
GGATGGAGCAGCAATGGCAGGGATTTCAATGCGAAATTTTGGAACCACAATTGAAATTCATGCCTCGCATCTGCGTCTGGTCCCTAAAATAAATGTCCTAAATCTGGGCACACTCTAACGCTCGTTAAATTGTCATTAAATAGAATCCTTGACAGACTTTGTGAACCACGGATGGTTCATCTTCTTTCGAGTCCTTCTTATCGAATAGAAACAATAATTTCTGAGCAGTATGGAATATCTGCTTGAATGTCTGCCCATGTATACCCACTGACCTTCCTCTGGGTGTAATTCCACATCACGACTCGGACCAGATGTGAGACAGAAATCCTCAGGTTAGATGTTTGATTCTATTCAATCATTCGGGGAAGCTTCTGCATGTGGCTGAACATATGATCAGCGGAGACTGACTCAATCACAACCCCCCGATGAAGCAACATTTCACTTGTACTCTTTCAATCCAGTCTCCCTGTCATTGCTCCTCATAATGCAGTCTCCTTTACACTGGGGAGACCAAACACAGACTGCACTGAGGAAAATTCCCACTCCGTCTGGAAGAATAACCTTGACCTTCTCACTGCTTCCCATTTCAATAACCTTCCTTGCTCTCATGCTGACTTTTCGGTCCTGAGCTGCTGTAACGTTCCAATGAAGCACAACCCAAGCTCGAGTAACACCTCACTTTACGCATTGTACGTTACATCCTGTAGGAGCTAACATTCATTTCCATAACTTCACAATCTGAACCCATTATGGCTGTTCTCCATTTTCCATACATTCTGCTTCCTGGTTTCCTTATGACCTTGTATATGTCTTGTTTACCTTGCACTCAGTAGAGAGAAATCATTTCTCCTATTCACAATTTAATATACACCCAATTTACATCTGATTCTCTTTCACCACAATCAAACGCCCCTCCTCTGTGATATTGCACCTCCACATGCTCTGTTTCCCATCATCCCTCGTCCACTTCTGTCAAGGGATTAAACATCCTTTTCAGTTCTGAACAAGGGTCAAGCTGGACTTGAAATACTACCTCTGTTTCTTTGTCTCCACAGATGCTGTCAGACCTGCTGAGTTTCTCCAGCAATTTCTGGTGTTTAACAGCTTGAAAGACGTGTGTCAAAGCTGCTCAAACGCCCAGTCTAACATGGAGCACCATACACTGGGAAGTGAACAATAACACAAGATGTACAAATTCATT
>NW_025180786.1:0-747 GCF_004010195.1 Chiloscyllium plagiosum | reverse complement strand
TAGATCACAGCTGGACAGAAGGAGAATTGTATTCAGTTACAACCTGTAACGTTTTGCCCAGTCTAATCTTTCAGTCTATTATGTCTATTATCGGATCGATGTTTTATTGATGATTGTAGGTGAATATACCAGAGTCAGAACCATGTGTACCTCAAACTGATGACAATCCATTTAAAGCTATCACACTGGCTACTGTACTTACATTCCAAACAGCAGGACTAATATTTGATAGAGAGGGCAACATGATTACAAAGCAAACATATCAGATCGAAGCTCTGCAGTCCTGGCACATCCATCAGAAATGGTGTTGAACCATGAAACAACTGACGAGAGAAAAGGACTCCACAAATATGATTTGAAAACAATGTTCATTGGGATTAGGGCGTCGCTGACTAGGTCAACATTTATTGCCCAGAGGACTGTTAAGAGTCAATGACATTTCTGTGTGTCTGGAGTTACATGTGGGCCAGAGCTGGTATGGATGGCAGTTTCCTTGCCTAAAGGACATTTTTGAACCAAATCGATTTCTCCCACAGTCAGCAATCGATTCATTATCATCATTAGCCTCTTAATCCCAAACATTTATTGGATTTGAATTCCATCATGTACTGTAAAAGGATTCGAACTCAGGTCACCAGATTAGTCCTGGGGTTGTTAAACTAACACATCTGCTGCAACACCACTCAGCTAGAGCTTGACCATTCCCCGAAAAATATGGAACCTTCCTGCACATCAGTGTAAAAGACA
>NW_025180785.1:0-2405 GCF_004010195.1 Chiloscyllium plagiosum | reverse complement strand
ACGATTTCCTGTGGGGATGACATATTAGTATTGCTTCCAGTGATAGGAATCCACTTCAATGCCAGGTTTAGAGACTCAGGAACAGAGTTATGGTCAGATGGACAAATTGTGTAGTTTATCTGTATGATGCAGTGATTTTTAGCAAGTGATTGAAAGCTCACGTGTTACAGCTGCCAGAGCATGTTGAACGTTTACAAGAAGCAAACATTGTAATAAACTTAAAGAAAACAGAATTCACGAAGGCAGAGGTGACGTTCCTAGGACATTACATTGGGCATGGAAGGTTGACCCCAAGGAACACAAAGACAAAGGGCTTTGAGGAATTTCCACGACCATCCTGGAAGAAAGAGGATTTTTGGAACTGAGTGGATTCTATCGGAAGTTTGTTCCAAACTTCAGCAGCGTGAAGGAAACAGAATTGTGGTGGACAGAACAATGCCAGGAGCCATTTGAGAATTTTAAAGCAGGATAAATCACCGCATCAGTTTTAGCTGTACCAATTATTTTGAAACCCTTTCAAAATTCTATTTGCTTCTAGGGATATAGGGGTTGGAGTTGTATTGATACAGTAAGATGATGATGGAATTGAATGGCTAATTGGCTACTTGTCGAAAAAACGCGATATCCACCAGAAAGAAAAATACAACATTCTCCATTATTGAAAAAAGGATGATTAAGTTTCGCACTGACCTGACAATATTTTAATGTTTATGTGACAAATAAATTGTCGGAGATGGTTGTGGACAACGACAAACCTCTCACGTTTTTTGGAATATTTAAAGATCAGAATATGAGAGCATTTCATTGGAGTCTTATCACACCGACTTTAAACTTACAAAATGTCCATACTTGGGTCCTAAAATGTGATAGCAGATGTGTGATCGTGGATTTAAAGGAAAACGTTTAGATAAGATTTGACTTATTCCAGTTTATATAGGTGTGTAAGACTAATATGAATGATATAACTGAGATTAATACTTTTGTATTTCATAATAATGGGATTAAGAATTAGAAGAAAAGAAACGAAGCCATCTTTTCATTCTGATGTTTGTTTTTTCTGAAGGAGGGAGGTCTTATGAAGCAGAAAGCATGTCAGCTCACTTTAAGACAGAACGGGTTTTGTTGAATAGAAAGTACAGCACAGAAGCCAGCTAAATGTCAGATTGTTCCATATGTCACAGTTAGCTGTGAAATGGATACCTGAGTTTTGGTTGCTGTTTTGACAACAATTCAAATACAACCAAAGCGTTTAAATAATGGTCAGGATATCAGAAGCCAACGGAATTTGAATATTATTGTTTAGACACCTGGAAAGCAATCAAATTATGAGAATTGTTGTATCATGGGGAGTATATAAACCGAGCATTTGAACACTAGAGGGAGAGCCACTGCCATCAAACAACAGAGTAACTGCTGTAGAGCACGAGTGCTAACTGGCCATCTCAAACACTCTCTTTCAAAGATACATGTTCATGTCAAACCTACTTGCAATAAAAAATGACCCAGGGAGATCAGCAGCTGGAAGAGTGAACACAGCGGGGAAGATAGAGACGGTGTGGTCTTGAGATTGTAATGTTTAATACGTGGGCTGTTGGAACAGAATATTTTTTACAGAGTCGGAGTCAGATAGTAAGTAGCTTGTATTTGTGAATAGTTGTTGTTTAGTGTTCACTATTAAAGTTAAGAAACTAACTTGTTAATTTTTGTATAAATCGTGAAATGTAGGAGATCTGTGTCACGCATATTTTAACAGATTACAAGGTGAGGCGAGCTTTTCTGGGTGTTTGTTTTTAATTAACAGAAGGGTTCGACTCCACCTTGTAAATGTCCATCCACGCTAACCCCAATTCCCTGCAGTTGGCCCATATCCTTCCAGTCCATTCCTATTCACATATTTATCCAAATGCGTTTGAAATGTTGTTAATATACCCCCCAACCACATCTGCTGGCATCTCATCCGTACACCAGCCATTTATGTAAATAAGTGGTCCCTCAGATTCCCTTTTAATCCTTCCCCTTTAAACTTAAACTGATCGTCTCTCGTTCTCGATTTTCTAAACCTTGGAAAAAGACTGAGAGCATTAACCCTACCACTGTGATCTTATTCAGCTCTATAAAGACTCCCTCAGTCTCCTACATGCTAAAGAAAAGGTCCGAGCTTGTCCAAACTCTCCCTATAACTCAGACCATTGGTCCTGGCAACGTCCTTGAAAATTTCTTCTGCACTCTTTCCAGTTTAATAGCATCCTCCCTATAACAACGTGACAAAACTGAACGCAATACTCCAAGTGCGGCCTTACCAAAGTCCTGTGTAACTGCAACATAAATTCCCAACTTCTATCCACAATGTCCCACCTGATGAAGGCCAATATGCCAAAAGCTTTCTTCACTGCCCTGTCTACCTG
>NW_025180784.1:0-2405 GCF_004010195.1 Chiloscyllium plagiosum | reverse complement strand
TTGACCTTCCAAAATGCATCACTTCGCGTTTATCCAGGTTGAACTCCATCTGCCATTTCTCAGCCCAGCTCTGTATCCTGTCTATGTCGCACTGCAGCCTGCAATTGCCCTCGATACTATTAACGACACCTCCAACCTTTGTGTCATCTGCAAAATTACTAACCCACCCCTCAACCTCCTCATTCAAGTCATTTATAAAAACTACAAAGAGCAGAGGCCCAAGTACAGAGCCCTGCAGGACCCCACTCAAAGACCTCCAAGCAGAATACTTTCCATCTGCAATCACTCTCTGCCAACCAATTCTGAATCCAGATAGCCAAATCTCTGTGTGTCCCATACTTCCTGACTTTATGAATGAGCCTACCATGGGGAACCTTATCAAATGCCTTACTGAAGTCCATATACACCACGTCCACTGCTCGACCTTCGTAGAACTGTCTTGTCACCTCCTCAAAGAACTCAATAAGATCTGTGAGGCATGACCTGCCCCTCACAAAGCCATGCTGACTGCCTTTAACGCTTTCCCAAATAGTGATAAATCCTATCCCTCAGAATTCTTCCCAATACTTTGCTGACCACATACATAAGAGTGACTTACCTGAGGCTTTATATTCTGTGAGGCGTCCGACAAGAATTGCACTGACTCTTTGCTCTGGGCTCCAGTGCTTTTGAAACCTTCTATTGAATCCGCTCCCTTTGAGAGAGTGCATCCCAGATCACAATGACTCACCAAAATTCTTTTCACTTTGCGTCCTCCCATTATGGACCAGACCAAACCCCCTCAAAATATATTCAGAAGATAGTCCAGACCTTAATTTTTTTTCTTATTTTTAAAGATGAGTGTAAGGTGTTGCGTCCCAGATGCAATTCGATTAATCAAGCTCCTCACCTTAAAGCAAAACGCACTTTATTCATAAACTACACAGTCAGTTCTGCTATAATACGGTCTTGTGTTATCAGAAAATAGCACCTCCATTTAAACTAATGGGGCTGGGATCGGGTTTTTACCAGTACATGCTTTAAAAGTTCGCACTTTAGAAACAGTATCCCCAACTCGCCAATCGTGCTGTAGCGAAGTTGCTTTAATGAAACACGTGTTATCGCAGAACGACCTCTAGTTAAAATACAACAAAAGAAAAAATTGGAGTAACTTGACACTATTGGAAAACTTAACATAAATAGATTATTTGACTGCTAAACAGTAAATATAGCAAAATCTCACAAAACATAATCTTGGCAAATTCAGTCAAATAGATTGTTTTGCGTGCAATCCCAGCAGTGAGAAGAGAACCCCAGCTGAGACAGAGAGAGGAATTCAAGCATCTACGTCCAATTTCAAGACCCCAGCAACTGGCACTGAAAAACTAAAACTCATAATCCTGGTGCTGCAGGAGTTTGACCTCACCCATCCAGGCTGCTTCTATTGTTCCTACTTTTAAAAAAAAACTCAGGCCTCACAAGTGGTTTATTCTAGTGGCTCTGAGCAAACTACTCAGTACCTCAGTCTCAACCTTTCTTCATTTAATAAAATCCCCAGGACAAAATACACTTGTTAAAGCCATTATATCGTCACATCCTGTTGTCAATTGTCTTAAACCTGAATGATAAGAATTAGAGGCAGACAGAGGCCATTCTGCCCCTCAACTGCCACATCTCCTCCTCCCATGAGGGAGAGCACACTCTTGGCATCCATTCTGTCGAGTCCACCCACCCTCAGGATCTGTTGTCTTTCAACAAGATCATCTTGCGTTCCTCAAAACTCTAATGAGTAAGGGGGTGGTCCATTCAACCTTTCCAACTCTGACAAGCCCTTTCATCTTAGGGATCAGCCAACTGAACCTTCTCTGAACCATTTCCAGTGCCAGTAAGTCCATCCTTCACGGTTAGAACAACACGGAAACAGTCCCTTCGGGCCAACCAATCCATGCTGACAATAAACCCAATCCTAAACTAGTCCCATCTGCCTGCACTTGGCCCATGTCCCTCCAAACCTTTCCTACTTGTGTCTTTATCCATTGCCTTTTAAGCATGGTACCCGCACCACCACTTTCTCTGGAAGCTCACTCCATACTCGAAGCAATCTCTGTGTAAAAATGTTGTCCCTCTTGTCCTGTTTAAATCTTTCTCCTCTCACCTTAAAAGTATGCCCCCCCCCCCCCAGTCTTGAAGTTCCCTCACCCTAGGGAAAAGACACCTGCCATTCACCTTATCTACACCCCTCGTGATTTTATAAACCTCTATAAGGTCAACCCTCAACCTGCTACGCTCCAATTAAAATCGTCCCAGCCCAGAGGAGGTGCTGGATGTCTTGGATAAATCCCCAGGACCTGATCAGATGTACCCTAGAACTCGGTGGGAAGCTAGAGAAGTGATTGCTGGGCCTCTTACTGAGATAGTTGTATCAT
>NW_025180783.1:0-2405 GCF_004010195.1 Chiloscyllium plagiosum | reverse complement strand
TCTTCCTCCAACCGTCGTGTTGCTATGGTCTGGTGATGGAGGACTCCAAGGACCTGCATGTCCTTGGTGGAGTGGGAGAGGGAGTTGAAGTGTTGAGCCACGGGATGGTCAGGTTGGTTGGTCGGGTGTCCCAAGGGTGTTCTCTGAAACGTTCCGCAAGTAGGCGGCCTGTCTCCCCAATATAGAGGAGGCCACATCGGGTGCAGTGGATGCAATAGATGATGTGTGTGTAGGTGCAGGTGAATTTGTGGCAGATATGGAAGGATCCCTTGGGGCCTTGGAGGGAAGTAAGGGAGGGAGTGTGGGCGCAAGTTTTGCATTTCTTGCGGTTGCAGGGGAAGGTGCCGGGAGTGGAGGTTGGGTTGGTGGAGGGTGTGGATCTGATGAGGGAGTCACGGAGGGGGTGGTCTTTTCGGAACGCTGATAGTATTCCATTCTAATCATTAATGAAACAGGAATCTCAGGGAACCTTAGAGACCTCCAACTGAAGTCTACAAAAGCCAACCATAGAAAATACAATGGGAAGGAAACAGAACATAAATTGATTCTGAATTTCTGTAAAAAGAAACAAACAGTTTTTGCTTTGCAAGTGTGTGTTCAAACTGACTTTGGGGATTAAAAGTATCAATTGACTGCAGCCCTTTTAAGGTCCAACATGTTAAACTCTGATTAGGAATACAGCATTTTTGCTAAATAGTAATGGGCTTGTGGCAATGCCCCTACCTCTGGGATAGAAAATCGAGGTTCAACCTATTTTGGAGGTTTGTCATAATATGTATGAACAGGTTGATTAAATTAAAATTTAATTGTAAATCATTTCTAATTTGCCAGTTGCCAAGTTATAATGCCCATTTGGGTTGTTTTTAATTTGGTTCAATTTGATTTTATGCTTTTGCTTACGTTTTCATATTGCAGTTTATAAATTGTCACACAAATGCAAAATGGTATGGGTTCTCAGAATTGAACATGAAAACAGAAAATGTTGAAAATAATCAACATGTCAGCCAGCATCGCGAGGAAGAGAAAGAAAAAATAACATTTCAGGCTTCAACTTCCATCCTAGGGACTTAACAGGTTCTAAGCCAACACAGAGGCAAGGAAAGGCATGGAAGGTGGTGGGAGGAAAACCAAAATGGTTGGGGGTGGTCTATGACAGTGTAGAAGACAGGAGAGGCTTAATGACAAAATGAATAATGGTGCAAGGCAAAAAGAGACCCAGCACCATCCTCCAATTTGTCAATTAATCTCTAGTGTCTTCAACTTTCTCTAATGTCATATCTTTCTTTTGTTCTCCCTCTCTCACTACCTTTGTATTCGTTTAAAACTTGTTATATCTCCAACTTTTCCAAGTTCTAGAAAAAAGATCATTTATCTAAAGTGTTAACTCTCCTGAGTATTTCTCGAACTTTGTGACTCTCTTGCAGAGTAATAAAAAAAAATGTGAAGCCTGACATGGTGTGATGTACCATTTGAACTTTACGCAGGTCTCCCTCTCAAAAAAGCTCTATCGCCTAACAATACTCAAGTCACACAGATAATCTAAGTTAATGCATCTTGCTATGACGTTGAAGGCATGTACTATACCTTTAAGAGAGAGTGAATGCTGGTCTGAACTGAGAGCTTACAAGCACCTGTGATATGACTAGATGGCAATCTCAGAGTATACTGAAAAATTGAAAACATGTAACATTTGATTGTGAAACGGATACCTGAGTTGGTTGCTTTTTTGACAACAATGCAAATTTAACCAGTTTAAATTATTCCCAGGATACTGAAACTCAATAGAGTTTGAATTTATTGTTTTGCCAAAATTGAATCAATGAGAAGATCCAATGTTGGAAATATACAAATGCAGACATTTCAAAAATTGGAGAGAGAGCAACTGCCATCGAGAGAGACCCAAAAAATTAGGAAACTCTCTTTATTAAAGGTAACTTTTCATATGAAACATATTTAGAGTAAAAAGAAAGACGACCACCCAGGGAGATCTTCAGCTGGATGACTCCCCCGAATCCCTTTCCAGCTCCTCCCCCTCTCTTCCATTACTCTTACTGACTCTTCCTTCCAGTCACCAACCGGATTCATTCCTCCCATTGGCTAATCAGGTCAAAACCTCACTACTCAAAATCCACCTCCATTTCCCCACCTTTATCTGCAGCTCCTCTTTCACCCACCCTCAGTCCTGAAGAAGGGTCATACCTGAAGCATTGACTTTCCACCTCCTGATGCTGCCGGGCTTGCAGCGTTCTTCCAGTCTGCTGCTAGTCTATTTTGGATTCCAGCATCTGCCATTTATTTTGTCTTTAAATATATAACTCAATGACAATAAAGTCTGACTTAACATCTCAGACAAAACCCCGACATTAAATTCACCTGAACCATCTCAGACAAAACCCTGACCTTAA
>NW_025180782.1:0-2405 GCF_004010195.1 Chiloscyllium plagiosum | reverse complement strand
CTACTTGCCTGATTTTAATCTCAGCCCATTCTACTTCAACAGATTGAGTCGGGTCCTCACCAAATATCCTTTCTGATACCATAGCACTGTCTTTGACTAAAATTGCCCCATCTCCCCCTCTTTAACGACTTCCCTGTTCTTACTGAAAAATCGAAACTGAGGTGCCAGGAACAACCATTCATTTTAGTGCTCCATTCATGTCTCTGAAATGGCCACAATATTGAAGTCCCAGTTAACAACCCATGACACCTGCCTTATCCCAGATGCTCCAAGCGGAGAAGTAGACAGACTTCAAACCACCTTCATCCTTGCCAGCATTCACTCGCAAACCACAATATTGAAGTCCCAGTTAACAACCCATGACACCTGCTTTATCCCAGATGCTCCAAGGGGTGAAGTAGACAGACTTCAAACCACCTTCATCCTTGCCAGCATTCACTCGCAAACCCGAAAACCTATTTATGTCCTAACCACTCAAAACTTCCAGCAAACCGCAGCTAAAATTCGGGTTTGCAATCCGCTGCTGAATTCGTTTAAACCCTCCTGAAGAGCTTTACAAAATTATCCACTCAGGATATTGGTACCCTTCCGGGTCAGGTGAAGACCATCTTGTTTGTAGAGGTCCAACCGACTCCAGAATGAGCCCCAACTATCCAGATATCCAAATCCCTCTCACCTGCACTATCCTTACAACCACGTGTTCATCTGCTCTCTCCCTATTCTTTCCCTCACTATAACGTGGCATGTGTAACCAATCAGAGAGAACAACTCTGTTTGATCTAGATCTAAAATGTCACCCTGGATCTCTGAATTTCTGCCATACATCCACATCAATTTTATTACATAAGTTGTTCGTGCAGATGTGAAACATGATCTCGGGCTGCTCCCCCTCCCCTTAAGGATCCTGAAAACACGCTGCGAGACATCACAAACCTTGGTAACGTGGAGATATCACTTCAATCATGAGCCTGCCCTGTACCCACAGAAACTGCAATCTGTCCCCCTCACCATGTAGTCCCCAATAACTATTGCTCTCCTCCCCGCTCCCCTACCCTTCTGATCACAGGGACAAACACTGTGCCAGAGATCTGTACCCCATGGCTTACCCCTCGTAGGACATCCCCCCCAAAAAGTAACAAATACGGTATGCTTGTTACAGATGGGCACAGCCAAAGTGGATGCCTGCACTGGCTGCCTATTCCCTTTTCGTCTCCCGACTGTATACCATCGACCATTTTCTTGTACCTGAAGTGTAACTGCCTCCATATAACTCCTCTCAATTCACCTCCGACGAACCAAAGTTCCAATGTTCAGCTCCAGATCCCTAAAGCTGTTGCCAAGGAGATGGAGTTGGGTGCAATTCCCGTAGATTCAAATGTCAGGGACATAACAGTAAACTCTAAGCTCTCACATTCTACAGGAAGAACATTCAAATGGCCGACCATCCATTTCTAATGTTCTGAATTCACACACACACACACACACACACACACGGATTTGGTTGGTCGGCCATTTGAATGTGCTAGGAGAAAGTGAGGACTGTAGATGCTGGAGGTCAGAGCTGAAAATGTGTTGCTGGAATGTTCCCAGGCAGAAGATGAGGCTCTCTTCCTCCAACCGTCGTGTTGCCGTGGTCTGGTGATGGAGGAGTTCAAGAACCTGCATGTCCTTGGTGGAGTGGGAGGGGGAGTTAAAGTGTTGGGCTATGGGTGGTTGGGCTGGTTGGTCCGGGTGTCCCAGAGGTGTTCTCTGAAACGTTCCGCAAGTAGGCGGCCTGTCTCCCCAATATAGAGGAGGGCACATCAGGTGTAGCAGATGCAATAGATGATGTGTGTGGACGTGTAGGTGAATTTGGGGTGGATATGGAAGTGTCCCTTGGGGCCTTGGAGGGATGTAAGGGGGGAGGTGTGGGCGCAAGTTTTGCATTTCTTGCGGTTGCAGGGGAAGGTGCCGGAAGTGGAGGTTGGGTTGGTGTGGTTTGTGGACCTGACGAGGGAGTCACGGAGGGAGTGGTCTTTTCGGATCGCTGATAGGTGAGGGGAGGGAAATATATCCCTGGTGGTGGGGTCCGTTTGGAGGTGGCGGAAATGACGACGGCTGAAACGTTGTACATGGTGGTTGGTGGGGTGGTAGGTGAGGACCAGTGGGGTTCTGTCCTGGTGGCGGTTGGAGGGGCGGGACTCAAGGGCGGAGGAGCGGGAAGTGGAAGAGATGCAGTGGAGGGCATCGTTGACTACGTCTGGCTGGAAATTGCGGTCCTTGAAGAAGGAGGTCATCTGGATTGTATGGTTTTGGAACTGGTCCTCCTGGGAACAGATGCGGCGGAGACGAAGGAATTGGGAACATGGGATGGCGTTTTTACAGGGGGCAGGGTGGGAGTCAGTCGGTTTATAGTAAATGTCCGT
>NW_025180781.1:0-2404 GCF_004010195.1 Chiloscyllium plagiosum | reverse complement strand
TACTCTCTTGGGCTTCTTTTGTAACCTGTGGTATACAATTACTAGTGTTCTCTACAATTTGTTTCATAATGTCGGATCTCCACTTTTCCCAATTTTTATCCCTCACAGGATGAAATTCTTGCCAGAAGCTATGCACCAATGTATATTCATCTGCCATGCTCTTCTCACTTCTTGAAATTTCTGTTTGTCTACATGAATTCGTATCATCTCTGCAAATGAATTTTTAAACTCCTCCAGCAGAATAACCTCTCTTAAAGCCTCATAGGTCTTATCTCTTTTTAAATCCCACACCATCTATCAAGATGACTGCGTTTAATTCTTTCAAACTCAGCCTGACCACGTTCCTTCTTTAGATTTCTGAACTGCTGTCTATTCGCTTCTGGTACCAATTCATAAGCACTTAAAATAGCCTGTTTGACCTTTTCATAATTTCTTGACTCCTCATCCGACAGCACTGCAAATACCTTACTAGCTCTGCCTATCAGTTTAGTCTGAACTAGCATTATCCACAGATCATCTGATCACTCCATCTGCCTAGCCAAGTTTTCAAATGAAATAAATGTGGCACTGTTTTGACATATTTATAAATATCACTACCTTCTCTTTTAATCTCCATCCTGTTAAGTTGACTTTGCTGACTAATTCGCAACTTCTGAAGTTCAAATTCTCTCTTTCTTCTCTCTCTCTTTCTGTCTCTCTTTCTTCCCCCTCTTTGCTCAGCTAAGAACCTTCCCTCTGTTTTTCTTCTCTCTCTCTCTCTTCCTTTATCCTTTCTTTCTCTTTCTTCCCTTTTTTCTTTCCCTTTATCTTCTAACTCCATTTTCCTCAACTGTAATTGTTCTAACTCTACTGCACTTGTCTGTTTTTCTGACACACCTAAATGTTTGAGTAACTCCCTGCCAATTTCAGCTTTACTTTTGTCCTTGGTTAAACCCAATTGTAACCTCTTTGCTAATTCTAAAAGCATGGTCTTTTCTTTCTAAACTTTCTTGGCAAATTTGGGAATCATCTTCAAACCCCAGAAGCTCTTTAGTAATTTTAAGAGCCATTTCTCTCACTTCTAATTTAACCAACCACAAGTAACCAAAATTAAACAAATTGTCTCAACTACGTTTTATTTAAAGATCTAGAACACAAATTGGCAAGTATTTAAATCTGCTGGGATTTTTCTGTACTCCAAATTTGTTAAAATCTGTCCAAATCTCAGACGGGATCTGTCTAAACATGTCCAAATCAGGGACCTGAGCCCCCAAACTGTTATAACATGAGGAAAACCCTTCTGCTAATTTAACCCGAACACACGGGAAAGCTTACCTTGCCTCTTAATCTGTTAAAGTACGAGTGACAGAGAACAACACAAATTTCACAATTTAAAGAAAAAGTTAACAAAAGAGAACATTAAACAACAACTATCTACAACTGTAATACTCCTTTTTTCTTAACGATTCATCTACCTCCCACTCTATAACAATATGCTGATCCGATAAAGCCCCTGTTAACTTTTCAGCAAATCAATTTTCAAAACCAGCCAGCTGCGTCGATCCTCCTCTGTAGATTTTCCTGGGTCTTCTTCGGTCTTCTGCGGCAAAGATATTTCATATGAAAAAGGTACCTTTCAGCGAGAGGGTCTGCGGGCAGCCTATTAATGGCTAATTGGCTAATTGTTTTAGTAATTTTGGACATAATTTAAACTAATTGGTTGAATTTGAATGGTTGTGGGAACAATTCATTATCTGAGTTACATCTTCAAGTTGTCCAGTACACTTTGTGCCTGCAGTCAGTCACATGACAGATGCTTGCCAGCTTTTCAACTTTCACTCTCTCTTAAAGGTACAATACACACCTTCAACTCCACAACAGATGAAATACTTTCGACAGCCTCGAAGAATGCAGCTCAAACAAGAATCAAGAAGCTTGATACCATTTAAGGGAAAGCAACCTATTTGATTGGTAGCTGCCTGTCTAACACCTTCAACATTCACTCCCTCCGCCACTGAAGTGTGGTGGTAGCAATGTTTATCATCCATAAGTTCTAGTACAAAAACTGACCAAGTTTCTTTACAGTGTGCCATCAGAGTTTACAACTTTTGCCACCCAAAAAGAGCAAAAGGTAGTAGATACTTAGTGACACCACCATCTGTTAGTTTGCTGCAAGCCTCTACTATCTTGACTTTGAACTATATTGCCATTCCTTTATTATTGACGGATCAAAATTCTGGGATGTCCCCTCTAATGGCACTACATACATGGACTGCAACAGTTCACGATGACAGCTTATTGACACCATCAAAATAGCAATCAAGCATCGATAATAAATGCCGGCCTAATCAGCAACATCCATATCCCATGAATGAAGAAATAAAACCAGCACCACCTATGTTCGGGACATCACCCACGCCCTCCA
>NW_025180780.1:0-2404 GCF_004010195.1 Chiloscyllium plagiosum | reverse complement strand
CACGATGAGGGACTGTCCCACCACACTGAGAGAGTGTCCCACCACACTGAGGGAATGTCCCACCACGCTGAGGGACTGTCCCACCACGCTGAGAGACTGTCCCACCACGATGAGAGACTGTCCCACCACGCTGAGGGACTGTCCCACCACACTGAGGGACTGTCCCACCACACTGAGAGAGTGTCCCACCACACTGAGGGAATGTCCCACCACACTGAGAGACTGTCCCACCGCACTGAGAGATTGTCCCACCACACTGAGAGACTGTCCCACCACACTGAGAGACAGTCCCAGCACGCTGAGAGACTGTCCCACCACGATGAGAGACTGTCCCACCACACTGAGGGACTGTCCCACGACACTGAGAGAGTGTCCCACCACACTGAGGGACTGTCCCACCACACTGAGAGAGTGTCCCACCACTCTGATAGACTGTCCCACCACACTGAGAGACTGTCCCACCACACTGAGAGAGTGTCTCACCACGATGAGAGATTGTCCCAGTGTGCTTTTAGATCAAAATAGAATGTGTCTGCAAGTATAGATTCACTGCATAGACGCGCGCGCGTGCGTGCGTGTGTGTGCGGTCACCTATAGTCTGACCTGAACCCAATGTCCTGGTTGAGGCCATTCCTATGGCTATCGAACCTGGCTATCTGCCTCTGCTTGGCCACGTTGCTTTAGTGAATGTCCCGGCCCGCTGAAGTGTTCTCTGACTGGGAGGGAACACTCCTGTCTGGTGATTGTTGTGCGGTGCCCATTCAT
This sequence comes from Chiloscyllium plagiosum, assembly GCF_004010195.1. Lineage (NCBI taxonomy): Eukaryota > Metazoa > Chordata > Chondrichthyes > Orectolobiformes > Hemiscylliidae > Chiloscyllium > Chiloscyllium plagiosum. The sequence continues at coordinate 1,639 of NW_025180780.1, read as the reverse complement.
CCATTGCCGTAGCCTCTGCTTGGTCTCACCAATGTACCATGCCTCAGGGCATCCTTGCCTGCAGCGTATGAGATAGACAACGTTGGCCGAGTCACATGGGTACCTGCCGTGTACATAGTGGGTGGTGTTCCCATGTGTAACGATGGTCTCTGTGTCGACACTCTGACACGTCTTGCAGTGGTTGCCATGACAGGGTTGTACAGTGCTGTGGTCGATGTTGTCCTGAAGGCTGGTCAGTTTGCTGCGGACAATGATCTGACACGTTGGGACTGGCGATCGATGAATTGATGAGGACCATTCTTATGAGGACATCCTTGAGCACGCTCAGGTGCCCGTCATATTCCTCCTCATCTGAACAGCTCCTGTGTCTGCTTAGGGCTTGTCCATAGGGGATGGCTGTTTTAATATGTTTCGGGTGGAAGCTGGAGAAGTGTAGCATTGTGAAGTTATCCGTGGGTTTGCGGTAGAGTGAGGTACTGAGGTATCCATCCTTGATAGAGATGCATGTGTCCGAGAATGAGACAGATACGAAAGAGTAGAGTGTGTGTGGCTGGAAAAGTACAGCAGGTCAGGCAGCATCCGAGGAGCAGAAGAATCGACGTTTCAGGCTGGAGCCCTTCATCAGGAATACGACCTGACCTGCTGTGCTTTTCCAGCAACACACTCTCAACTCTGATCTCCAGCATATGCAGATCTCACTGTCTCCTAGACACTAAAGAGTAGTCCATGGTGAGTCTGATGGTGGGATCAAACTTGTTGATATTGCAGTGTAGTTGTTTCAGTGACGCCCCACCATGGAGAGATAGTTATTAGATTAGATTAGATTCCCTCCAGTGTGGAAACAGGCTATTTGGCCCTACAAGTCCACACTGATCCTCCAAAGAGTATCCCACCCAGACACATTCACCTACATTTCCCCCTGATGAATGCACCTAACACTACGGGCAGTTTAGCATGGCCAATTCACCTCACCTGCACATCTTAGAACTGTGGGAGGAAACTGGAGCAAACCCACACAGACACGGGGAGAATTTGCAAACTCCACACAGAGTAGATAAAACAAAGGAGAGTACATTTGGCATTTCAAAAGTCAAACCAAAACACAAACCGATCCAGATGAAGTTAACATTCGTTTCTCTTTATTGCAGCTTCTGCTAAAGGCAAAAAGGGGAAAGGTAAGCAGGAGCCCAGCACACCAGATACAATAACCTCACCCGAACCACAGAGACCTCCACCGCCGAAACCAGGCTCAGACCAATGGGTTTACGTGGACGAACCGGTACCTCAGGTAAACGAATACAGACACTGTCCCTCATCAACCACCCCCAGGGACAGGGACAGGGACAGCACGGGGTTAGATACAGAGTAAAGCTCACTCTACACTGTCCCTCATCAACCACCCCCAGGGACAGGGACAGGGACAGCACGGGGTTAGATACAGAGTAAAACTCTATCTACACTGTCCCTCATCAACCACCCCCAGGGACAGGGACAGCACGGGGTTAGATACAGAGTAACGCTCCCTCTACACTGTCCCTCATCAACCACCCCCAGGGACAGGGACAGCACGGGGTTAGATACAGAGTAAAGCTCCCTCTACACTGTACCTCATCAACCACCCCCAGGGACAGGGACAGGG
>NW_025180779.1:0-2404 GCF_004010195.1 Chiloscyllium plagiosum | reverse complement strand
TGCATCTCATGCAGCATGACCTCTGGTTCCAGGAGAGCGAAAGGATGGTGTAATTCACTGTGAATGTTGCTTATTTTCTGGTAAATGTGTAATATTGGACTCGGTGAATGAGACCCTGGATGGATTTTACAATCTGCCAATCTGATTAGCTCATGGGGCCACCTCACTTCTGGACATGAATGTTCGTATCTCTCAACCAACAGCACAGTGCAAGAACAGGCCCTTTGGCCCTCTAAGCCTGTGACTCCATACTCTGCCCTTCCATACTAAAGCAGTCTTCCCTTCCTGGTCAGGGTACCTCCACTCTTCCGATCCAGGTGCTTCATGAATGATGCTATTGTGTCTGCTTCCACCACCTCCTCTGGCAACAGCGTCCAGGCACTCACCATCCTTTCTGTGAAAAATTGCCTCACGCAATTGGGTGAAACATCCCCCACCTCGCACCTTGAACCTGCATGCCCAAGTAATTCATCCCCTCCACCTCGGGGCAAAGACCTCACTTTCCACTCTATCCATGCCATTCCCAACTTGTAAACTTCTATTTGATTGTCCCTCAATCTCCTGTGATCCACTGAAAACAAACCTGGTCCTGCCAACCTTCCTCCATTGCAACAAACTGCCACACCAGACAGCGTCGAAGAGGCAGCGAAGCTGGGTCCCATGCGTGTGGCCAAGGTGTCCACACCAAAGGAGTAGCCATGGGCACCCGCATGGGCCCCAGCTATGCCTGCCTCTTCTTCCAATATGTGGAACAGTCCATCTTCAACAGCTACACTGGCACCACGTCCCACCTTTTCCTCCACTACATCGATGATTGTATTGGCGCTACCTCGTGCTCCCACGAGGAGGTTGAACAGTTCATCCACTTTACTAACACCTTCCACCCCAAACTCAAATTTACCTGGACCGTGTCAGACTCCTTCCTCCCCTTCCAATACTATCTCGGGCGACCGACTCAACACAGACATTTACTACAAACTGACCGACTCCCACAGCTACCTAGATTACACCTCCTCCCACACTGCCCCTGTTAAAACGTCATCCCACAGTCCCAATGCCTTCGCCTCTGCCGCATCTGCTTCCAGGAGGACCAATTCCACTACCAAACTACCCAAAAGGCCAACTTCTTCTAAGACTGCAAATTCTCCTCGGACGTGGTCGACGATGCTCTCCACTGCATCTCCTCCACTTTCCGCACCTCCGCCCTCGAACGCCGCTCCTCCAATCGCCACCAGGACATAACACCACTGGTCCTCACCTTCCACCTCACCAACCTCCGGATGCATTATATAATCCTCCGTCATTTCCGTCACCTCCAAGCAGACCCCACCACCAGGGTTATATTTCCCTCTCCACTCCTATCAGCATTCAGGAGCGACCACTCCCTCCGCGACTCCCTCGTCAGGTCCACATCCCCCACCAACCCAACCTCCACTCCTGGCACTTTCCGTTGCAACCACAAGAAGTGCAAAGCTTGCAACCACGCCTCCCCCCTCACCTCCCTCCAAGGCCCCAATGGATCCTTAATATCCGTCGCAAATTCACCTGCACCTCCACACACATCATTTAGTGAATCTGCTGCACCCGATATGGTCTCCTCTACATTGGGGAGACAGGCCGCTACTTGCGGAATGTTTCAAGGACCACGTCTGGGACACCCACACCAACCAACCCAACCGCCCCGTGGCTAAACACTTTAACTCCACCACCCACTCCGCCAAGGGCATGCAGGTCCTTGGCCTCCTCCATCTCCAGACCCTGACCACACGACGCCTGGAGGAAGAGCGCCTCATCTTACGCCTCGGAACTCTCCAACCAACGGAATGAATGTAGTCAAGATTCGGATTGCTCCAGCTTGCACATGTCCCTTCCCCCCACCTTATCGCAGTCCCAACCTCGGATTCAGCACCACCCTCTTGACCTGCAATCATCTTCCCGACTTCTCCGCCCCCACCCCTCTCTGGTGTATTACCGTCACCCTCACCTCCTTCCACCTATCATATTCCCAGCATCACAGTTTTCATCTCAGATCTCCAGCATCTGCAGTCCTCACTTTATCCCTGTGCTGACCCTCAGATTAACATGGAAACCAGAGTCCCCATCCCTGTAAACCCACAAGGATTTTCCATGCCTATCCGGTAATATCACATTTCCCTTTGCAAATTCACCAAGCGTGCACATCCCTGGACACGAACGCTCAGTGGATAGTCCTGCTGCCTCACAGTGCCAGGTCAGTTCACATGAAAAGATCCTGAGCACAGACAATCAACCAATTTTCTACGCAGTTCCTTCCTTGCAGAACGTTTGTCTTTTCCAACTTCCTCATTCAAGTCTGTTCTCTGGGGTTAGCACCAGAGACCCGGGTTTGATTCCAACCTGGGACGACTCTCTGTGTGGAGTTTGC
>NW_025180778.1:233-2404 GCF_004010195.1 Chiloscyllium plagiosum | reverse complement strand
TGTGTACCTACCGTTTCGGTGCTGTGTTCCTGCAGTGTCTGTGCTGTGTTCCTGCTGTGTCTGTGCTGTGATCCTGCTGTGTCTGTGTTGTGATCCTGCTGTGTCTGTGCTGTGTTCCTGCCGTGTCTGTGCTGTGTTCCTGCCGTGTCTGTGCTGTGTTCCTGCAGTGTCTGTGCTGTGTTCCTGCTGTGTTTGTGCTGTGTTCCTGCTGTGTTCCTGCAGTGTCTGTGCTGTTTTCCTGCTGTGTCTGTGCTGTGTTCCTGCTGTGTCTGTGCTGTGTTCCTGCTGTGTCTGTGCTGTGTTCCTTCTGTGTCTGTGCTGTGTTCCTGCTATGTCTGTGCTGTGTTTCTGCTGTGTTCCTGCAGTGTCTGTGCTGTTTTCCTGCTGTGTCTGTGCTGTTTTCCTGCTGTGTCTGTGCTGTGTTCCTGCTGTGTCTGTGCTGTTTCCCTACGGTGTCTGTTCTGTGATCCTGCTGTGTCTGTGCTGTGATCCTGCTTTGTCTGTGCTGTATCCCTGCTGTGTCTGTGCTGTGTTCCTGCTGTGTCTGTGCTGTGTTCCTGCTGTGTCTGTGCTGTGTTCCTGATGTGTCTGTGCTGTTTCCCTCCAGTGTCTGTGCTGTGTTCCTGCTGTGTCTGTGATGTGTTTCTGCTGTGTCTCTGCTGTATTCCTGCTGTGTCTCTGCTGTGTTCCTGCTGTGTCTGTGCTGTGTTCCAGCTGTGTCTGTGCTGTGTTCCTGCTGTGTCTGTGCTGTGTTCCTCTGTGCCTGTGCTGTGGTCCTGCTGTGTTCCTGCAGTGTCTATGCTGTATCCGTGCTGTGTCTTTGCTATGTTCCTGCTTTGTCTGTGCTGTGTTCCTACCATTTTGGTGCTGTGTTCCTGCTGTTTCTGTGCTGTGTTCCTGCTGTTTCTGTGCTGTGTTCCTGCTATGTCTGTGCTGTGGTCCTGCTGTGTCTGTGCAGTGGTCCTGCTGTGTCTGTGCAGTGTTCCTGCTGTGTCTGTGCTGTATTCCTGCTGTGTCTGTGCTGTGTTCCAGCTGTGTCTGTGCTGTGTTCCTGCTGTGTCTGTGCTGTGTTCCTGCTGTGTCTGTGCTGTGTTCCTGCTGTGTCTGTGCTGTGTTCCTGCTGTGTCTGTGCTGTGTTCCTGCTGTGTCTGTGCTGTGTTCCTGCTGTGTCTGTGCTGTGTTCCTGCTGTGTCTGTGCTGTGTTCCTGCTGTGTCTGTGCTGTGTTCCTGCTGTGTCTGTGCTGTGTTCCTGCTGTGTCTGTGCTGTGTTCCTGCTGTGTCTGTGCTGTGTTCCTGCTGTGTCTGTGCTGTGTTCCTGCTGTGTCTGTGCTGTGTTCCTGCTGTGTCTGTGCTGTGTTCCTGCTGTGTCTGTGCTGTGTTCCTGCTGTGTCTGTGCTGTGTTCCTGCTATGTCTGTGCTGTGTTCCCGCTGTGTTCCTGCAGTGTCTGTGCAGTTTTCCTGCAGTGTCTGTGCTGTTTTCCTGCAGTGTCTGTGCTGTTTTCCTGCTGTGTCTGTGCTGTTTTCCTGCTGTGTCTGTGCTGTGTTCCTGCTGTGTCTGTGCTGTGTTCCTGCTGTGTCTGTGCTGTGTTTCTGCTGTGTTACAGCTGTGTCTGTGCTGTGTTCCTGCTATGTCTGTGCTGTGTTCCTGCTATGTCTGTGCTGTGTTCCCGCTGTGTTACTGCAGTGTCTGTGCTGTGTTCCTGCTGTGTCTGTGCTGTGTTCCTGCTGTGTCTGTGCTGTGTTCCGGCTGTGTCTGTGCTGTGTTCCTGCTGTGTCTGTGCTGTGTTCCGGCTGTGTCTGTACTGTGTTCCTGCTTTGTCTGTGCTGTGTTTCTCATGTGTCAGTGCTGTGTTCCTGCTGTGTCTGTGCTGTATTCCTGCTATGTTCCTGCAGTGTCTATGTTGTATCCCTGCTGTGTCTGTGCTGTGTTCCTGCTGTGTCTGCGCTGTGTTCCTGGTGTGTGTGTGCTGTGTTTCTGCTGTGTCTTTGCTGTGTTCATGATTTGTCTGTGCTGTGTACCTACCGTTTCGGTGCTGTGTTCCAGCTGTGTCTGTGCTGAGATCCTACTGTGTCTGTGCTGTGTTCCTGCTGTGTCTGTGCTGTGTTCCTGCTGTGTCTGTGCTGTGTTCCTGCTGTGTCTGTCTGTGTTCCTTGCTGTTTTCCTGCTGTGT
>NW_025180778.1:0-103 GCF_004010195.1 Chiloscyllium plagiosum | reverse complement strand
TGTGTTCCCGCTGTGTTCCTGCAGTGTCTGTGCTGTGTTCCTGCTGTGTCTGTGCTGTGTTCCCGCTGTATTCCTGCAGTGTCTGTGCTGTGTTCCTGCTGTG
>NW_025180777.1:1702-2404 GCF_004010195.1 Chiloscyllium plagiosum | reverse complement strand
GCAGCACAGGTGGCTTTATTGAACTTTATAAAATTATGAGGAGCAATGATAGGGTGACTAGTCTTGGTTTCGTTTTTTCCCCAGAGTAAGGGAGTCCAAACAAATGTGAATCTATTTGCCAAGGTGGAAATGACAAATTCTAGAGGAGAGATGGCAAGTTTAAAGGTTATGAAAACCGAACCAACTGAAGATGCTGTAAACCAGGAAGAGAAACGGAAGTTTCTGGAAAAGCTCAGGTCTAGCAGCATCTGTGAAAAGAAATTAGAGTTAACGTATCTGAGGAAGGGTGGCCAGACCCAAAACTTTAACTGATTTTTCTTCACAGATCTGCATGACCTGCTGAGCATTTCTAACATCTGTGCAAGTTTAAAGGGAGTTGTTTGGAGTATATACCAGAGAGTAACTTTATAAAGTCCAAGTGAGACCACATCTGGAGTAATGACAGAAGTTTTGGTCCCTTTATTTAAAGAAATACATAATTTCATCAGAGGCATTTCACAGAAAATTGACTGGGATGAACCCTGGTTTGCAGGGATTATCTTTTAAGAAAAGGCTGAAGAAGTTGGGACTCTACTCACTGGATTTAGGAAGAATGAGAGGGGATCTCATTGTAACATGTAGGATTCTTAAGGAGTTTGACAGGGTAAATACTGAGAGGATGTTTCCCATCATGAGGGAGTCTGGAACCAGATTGTGGGATAG
>NW_025180777.1:0-1397 GCF_004010195.1 Chiloscyllium plagiosum | reverse complement strand
GTGGGGTCAAATATTAGTTTGTAGCAGAATGAGAGAGAAGGACATAACCAGAAAAGACAGACAGACAGAACAAGAAACGATATCTGTGATTTGGTGAGGGGGAGTGATGAGGAGGTGGAGCAGCCCAACTCCAAAAGCACTATTCCTACATTAGTGACATCACCCAACTCCACCCTAATCTCAGCTCATTTACTGAAATACTCGTCCATCCCTGTGTTATCTCTAGACTTCATTATCCAAACACACTCCTGGCCGGCCTCCCACATTCAACTTACATGCAATCTCAAGAGTATCTAAAACCCTACTGCCCAAGTGCTCACTTGTACCAAAACTTGTTGATCCATCAAAAGGTTCTTATTTAAAAGCACCAATTTAAAATTCTCACCCTTGATGTAATTCTTGGCTGTGAACATCCCTGTCTCCCTGCACCACACAACCTGTGAGACCCTGACAACTCATTTTCTTTCAGACTCCCAACGATGTGTTTATTCATTGCTTCACCTGTCTGGCTGTTTCTACTGTTGCCAAGGCAACACGGTCTGGAATTTCCACCCTAACCCCCTCAGACCTTCTTTCCTCCTTTAAGGTATTCCTGAAAACCTGCTTATTTGGCAATTCTTTTGATCACCTGACCTAATATCCCCATCTGTGGCCTTATGTCAGAAGTTCTCAATAGTATTTCTGTGGAATTATAAACATGATACAAAAAACAAACTGTTGTTGATTTGCACACACATTGTTAACTCTTCACTGTCGCTGAGTGAATAATCTATAACAGCTTTTACCCAAACACATTGTGGGAGCACCTTCACCACATGAACTGCAGCTATACAAGGAAGTCAAGCATCACCTTCTCCACAGGCAATGGGGCTTTGGCACTGATCAATGGTATCTGTGGAGGGAGAAACACACAGTTGATATTTCAGGGAGTGCAAAATGCATTATAGGGAGGGAAAATGGTGCAAAATTTGGGATTTTCAAACTTGTGTTTTACAATGTGCACTAAGTTCTGTAAAACGTCTCATTCCATACCATGAAAATTTCCTTCTCTTCCTGGTCAATATGTCTTTCCTTTCCCCTGCCCTTCACCTTCACACATTTTCAATGCCTTGGTCACAACAACACTGTGGTGTCAGTGAAGTTTATCACGTGGTTGAGTATTGTCCCGCCCCTCATTCACTCCGATTGGTTAAAGGACCAACTAGCAACTCTAGCCCCCGTTCCCCCACTCTTATTGGTCCTGCGCTGACATCAATAATCCGAGGCCCATTGTGGGCTGGAGCATGCTCAGTGCTTCCTGCTTTTGCTGCTGTTCATCAGGTGTAAGAGAGAGAGGGCTCATCCCTGTTTTTCCTGATGTCAGAAATAACAACAACTACCTGCATTGTATGGAGCCT
>NW_025180776.1:1084-2404 GCF_004010195.1 Chiloscyllium plagiosum | reverse complement strand
TGTAGGAAAGTATAGAGGGAATATCAGAGGCGGATTCTTTACACAAGAGTTGTGAGAGCATGGAATGCGTTACCAGCAGCAGTTCTGGAAGCAATGTCATTGGGGATATTTGAGAGACTACTGGACATGCATATGGTCACAGAAATTTGATGGTGCATACATGATGATCAGTGGTCGGCACAACATCGTGGGCTGAAGGGCCTGTTCTGTGCTGTACTGTTCTATGTTCTATGTTCTAAATATCCTCGGCAGCGGCTTAGCAACCTCCTTTCCCGCTTCCTGGAGCAGTCTAGGATAAATCTGGTCTGGCCCTGGGGACGTATCCATATTAATGTTTTCCAAAATTTCTAGCACATCAATTTCATTAATCTTGACCTGGTCAAGACTGATCTGTCCCTGCTCTTCTAAATTTTCATTTACAACAAGTTCCCTTTCCTTGGTGAAAATCGAAGCAAAAAAACTCATTTACGGCTTCCCCTATCTGCTCAGCTTCCACGCATAAGTTCCCTACGCTATCCTTGATCGGCCCTACCTTCTCCCTGATTATTCCCTTATCCCTCACGTATGAGTAAAATGCCTTTGGGTTCTACCAAATCCTTCCTGCTAAGTCTTTTTCGTGCCCCCTCCAGGCTCTCCTCAGTCCATTTCTGAGCTCCTTTCTAGCAAGCCTGTAATCCTCTAAAGCTGTGTTAGATCCTTGCTTCCTCCATCTTACGTAAGCTGCCTGCTTCCTTTTGACGATAAGTTCCTCTGTTCTCGTCATCCAAGGTTCCTTAATCTTACCCATTCTTCCCTGTCTCAGAGGAACAAATTTGTGTATCATTCACAACAACTGCTCCTTAAACACATGTCTGCTGTGCCCTTTCTGTGGAACAATTGCTCCCAGTCTGTATTTTCCAACTCCTGTCTGATAGCATCATAATTTCCTTTTCCTCAATTAAATATCTTCCCTCGGAAACTGTTCCTTTCACTCTCCCAGACTATGCTACATGTGAGGCAGTTGTGATCACTTTCACCAAAGTGCTCTTCCACCGTGAGTTCTGACACCTGTCCTGGCTCGTTGCCGAGCACCAAATCCAAAATGGCCTCTCCCCTCGTTGGTCTGTCTCCAAACTGAACAAGGAAACCCTCTTGAACACACCTGACAAAAACGGCTTCATCCACACCATCTGCACTTAGGAGGCCCCATTCGATATTGGAAAAGTGGAAATCACCCATAACAATAAGCCTGCTACTTTTGTATTTTTTCCAGAATCTGCCTGCCTATGAGATCTTCAATCCCTCTACTGCTATTAGTTGGTCTGTAGAAAACACCCAAAT
>NW_025180776.1:0-838 GCF_004010195.1 Chiloscyllium plagiosum | reverse complement strand
AAACCTACGTCTCTGTTATGGCCACGACATCGTAGCCCCAAGTACTGATCCATGCTCTAAGTTCATCACTCTTATTTCGGTCATTCCTTGCATTAAAGCAGACACACTTTACACTTTCCCTTTATTTCATCGCGTGAGAACCCTTCCTGATAAATCAATACATCTTGTCACTGCCCCATCTGCAACTAACCCCCTCTCAGACATATGGTCTGATTCCTACCCCCCTGCCAATCTAGTTTAAACCCGTCTGAATCACACTAGCAAACCTCCCAAACAGGACATTTGTGCTCCTCCAATTTAGGTACAACCCGTCCTTCATGTGCAGGTCCCACCTTACCCAAAAGGTATCCCGATGGTCTAGGTATCTGAAGCCCTCCCTCCTGCACCAGCCTCGCAGCCACGTGTAAAGCTGCATTCGCTTCCTCATCTCACTAGCTCGTGGCACTGGTAGAAAACCTGAGATCACTACTCTACTCGCCTTGCTCTTCAGCTTCCAAACTAACTCTCTGTAGTCACTTTTCAGATCCTTAGTCCCGTTCCTGGCCATATCGTTGGTGACAAATGATCTGGTTTCCACAGCCTTCTGTGGTAAAGAATTCCACAATTTCACCACTCTCTGGCTAAAGACGTTTCATCTTATCTCCGTTCTAATGGGGTTTCCATTTGCTCTAAGCCTGTGCCCTCCTACCAGTGTAAACGTCCTCCCAATTTTGTCTGTATCCAGGTCATTCAGTATTCTGTAAGTTTCAATTGGACACCCCTCATCCTTCTAATCTCCATCGAGTATAAACCCAGAGTCCTCCAGTATTCCTCATGTGTTCAGCTTTTCATTTCTCGT
>NW_025180775.1:0-2404 GCF_004010195.1 Chiloscyllium plagiosum | reverse complement strand
CCTACCCCCACACCCTCTCATCCATATCCTACCCCCACACCCTCTCACCCATATCCTACCCCTATAGCCTCTCTCCCATGAACATTGTCAGCTGCAGTCCATCTTCAGAGCCCATCTCCAAACAAGTATAATGCAGTTTGATGCTGAACTATGGAGCTATTGGCACACCTCATGGGTTTGCTGCTGTCCGGACAATGTTTGCACACAGAGCAATGACTCCCCCACCCCTACCGCCATCATCCCCCACCACTCCCCACCAGCCCCCTGAATTCAGTAAGGCCATATCTCAGGGGCTCCCTGAATGCTGACGCATTCTGCATCTACTTGGACAGTCACAGTGTTCCAGCCTTGCCTTTCAGCACTTTGTTATTGCATCCAGAGTTCACAGGTTCAGTCCTCCACAAATCTGGCAAAAATGAACAAACACAGCCAATGTTTGGTCAAATTCAGCCTATAGAGTGTGTAAAAGAGCTAGCACCTTGGAGAATACAGCTATTGGAAACCAAGATATTTCAAATTCCTAGAGTGCAGCAATTGCAAATAAAACGGAAACAGAATATAAGACCAGGGGAGGCCATTCAGCCCTGTGAGCCTGCCGCACCATCCAACCTGATCATGGCTGATCATCCAACTCAGTCTCCTTTGATCCCTTTGGCTCGAAAACTGAATTCTGTTTCTTTCTTGATTACATTCAATCTTTTGGCTTCAACCATACTCTGTCACAGTGAGTTCCACAGGCTCCCCACTCTCTGGATGAAGACATTCTTCCTCATCTCAGTCTTAAATGGCTTGACCTTTATCCTTCGTCTGTGACCTCTAGTTCTGAACTCTCCATTCATCAGGAACACGCTTCCTGTGTTTACCTTGTCTCGTCCTGTTGGAATTTTATCCATTTCTATAAGATCCCCCTCATTCTTCCAGACTCCACTGAATATAATTCTAAACTCACTTTCAAGATGAGAAGTTCAGTAATGGCCACCAGAAAATAAACAACCTTTAGGGAACAGGTAAGCAACAAATCTTGTGGTGGCTTCTTTTCCTGCCCCCACACCCTCTCACCCATATCCTACCCCCTGGTCTTCATGGTAATAAATTATAACAGAGCACTATCAGTCAACGTATAGCCTGTGTCGTGCCAGACTGACTGATAACAGGATTCGGCAGATCAAGGACTGCCCTCTGTGTGTGACAAGGTCAGCAGTCACATGACACCAGGTTAGAGTCCAACAGGTTTATTTGAAATCACAAGCTTTTGGAGCACCGCCTCTTCATCAGGCAAATGGACTCCACCTGACGAAGGAGCAGCGCTCTGAAAGCTTGTGATTTCAAATAAGCCTGTTGGACTATAGCCTGGTGTAGTGTGACTTTTGACCTTGTCCATCCCAGTCCAACACTGACACCTCCACATCCCTCTCTGTGTGAGGCTGTGAACGGCTGTCCATTTGAGGGAAGAGTAATTACTTTGATTTCCAACTCTGAGCTGCTCATGTAACTCATTCTATTGTCTGGCATACAGAGTTACTGTGATGCTGTAAGCTCAGTGATTTGTATGAAACACCCTTTATTGATTAACAAATGTGGTTTCAGACTATCAAGTATATTAATATTGCACTACTCTTAATTGATTCTTCCTGGAACACATCAGTGTGGCGCGTTCCTCTGAATGCTCGTGGAGCTGAATCATACTTTTTTCGCTAAGTGCCAGTTGTGTTGAGTTTTGTTTTGGAGTCTTTTTCTTTGAAAAGCCCAGTGAGATTTCTCACTGTGTCTGACTAAATTCACCTCAGTAACTACCCGCTGTACCCCAATGGTGTACCCCTGTTCCCTGATGGTGTACCCCCTGTACCCCGATGGCGTACCCCGATGGTGTATCCCCTGTACCCTGATGGTGTACCCACTGTATCCCGACGGTGTTATTGCTGTACCCCAATGGTGTACACCCTGTACCCCGACGGTGTACCCCCTGTACCCCGATGGCGTACCCCGATGGTGTATCCCCTGTACCCTGATGGTGTATCCCAGTACCCTGATGGTGTACCCCCTGTACCCCGACGGTGTTATTGCTGTACCCCAACGGTGTACACCCTGTAACCCGATGGTGTACCCCCTGTACCCTGATGGTGTACCCCCTGTACCCTGATAGTGTACCCACTGTACCCCGATGGTGTTACCGTTGTACCCTGATGGTGTTCCTCTGGTCTGAGTCTAGCCCCATTCCCACGATAACGTGCTGGTATCTGGAAATCCAGAATGGACTGATGTCTCACAGCTACATTCCCCCAGGTATTTTCAGTTCTGCCGAAGGATCATTGGATTTGAAACATTAACTCTGATTGCCTCCCTGGTAGATACAGCCAGACCCGAGTGAAGGGTTATCCCCCTTGTCATATCTGAGGCCTGAGGC
>NW_025180774.1:1234-2403 GCF_004010195.1 Chiloscyllium plagiosum | reverse complement strand
GCTTATTACCCACTCCAACTCTATAACAATATACTCTTTCAGTAAGACACTTATTAAAATTGCACTAATTTAAAATCAAAATCACACAGCAGCTGTTGTTTGTGTGTCTTCTTGCAGCTATAGATCTCCCTGGGTCATCTTCTGTCTTTTTGTTTTGCTGCATATATATTTCATATGAAAAGGTTTGATAGAGAGTGTTTCCTAATCTCTTAGATCTGTGTTGATGACATTTACTCTGTCTGCAATTTTCTAAATGCCTGCATTTTTAATATCCATGACGTCGGATCATCACATTGGTTCAATTTTCGAAACCCAATAAATTCAAACTTGATTTGGTTTTAGTTTCCTGGGGTATAATTTAAACTGATTGGTAAAATTCGAATTATTGTCCAAAAAGCAACCATCTCAGGGATCTACTTCACACGCAAATGTGGCATATTTTCATTTGTCCTTGACACTCTGGGTCTACCACCCTCTCATATACACAGGTGCTTGAAAGCTCTCAGTTCAGAACATCTTTCCCTCTCTCTTAAAGGTACAGTACACACTTTCAACTTCATGACATTAATACCCTGATGTCAATACAGATACTTGGAGCCAATCCGGATTTCTCTTGCTCTATGGTTTGTCAATATTTCATTCACTCCGTCTGGTGTGTATCACGAATTTTGTTGCTCCATTGACAGCAAGTCATTATTCGACTCTGTCCGTGGGAATATATCTGTATTTCATTTGCTCACACTCGTGAGTGTGATCAGGATTTCAGTTGGTTCATGGGGACTGTGACACTTTGACAATCTCCATGTTTGTAGATGGCAACAAAGCTGGAAGAACTCTGAAGTCTATGGAGGACAATGTGGAACTCTAACAGGACAATCACACGTTGGTGTAGTGTTCAGGTGTAAGGCAGATGGGGATCAATGTAGAGCTGTGTGAGGTGATGCACTTTGGTAGGAAGGACATTGAAAGACATTTTAAAACAGGCTGTGCCATCAAAAAGGGGCTGCAGGAGCAGAGGGCCCTGGATGTATGTAAGCACAGGTTATTGAAAATGTCATGACAAGTGGGGAGAGCAGTAACGATCACAGATTAGTTTCAGTTTCTGAGCTGTTTACAGGAGGAGGTGTGGAGGGAACTTCCGTGCTCCCCTCCCTGGGAGGTGGTGGTGA
>NW_025180774.1:0-862 GCF_004010195.1 Chiloscyllium plagiosum | reverse complement strand
TTTATTGATGCTTGTCCTATATTGCTGGACACTTCTTCAGACTGTAGATACGGCACTGAGCTGGGTGGGGAGCTCAGACCATGCTCGGTGCGTCTGGTAGTTTGGTCTTCTCTGGGAAGAGAATGGTCCCCCTCTGTACTAGCCCATCCACCAGCACCTCCGTGCCCCTGTCGACAAGCTGTGGTGTAATTGTCACTTATCTGCCATGCTCGGGTTAAATTGTGCAGGGCAGCTCCTAACTGAGAACGCTCCACCGTGTGCCCATTGGCCTTTTAAAGATAGCACCAGTGCCTGGGATCATGGAATATCCAGGGGCATCCGGGCGATGGTGAGCATCTCCAGCCATGATGGGTGGGAGAATTGGGCTGGTATTGAATGAGAGGGACACCATGTGGTGGGGTGGGTTGTTAATGAGGTGAGTTCGAAGTGATAGCGCCAGGAAATAACTCAGCCTTGTGCGGACGATCCCTCTGTCACACTCAAGGGAAATCAAACAAAGACAAATTATTGTTAGAATCTGCCCAATGAGTCATAGTAGATTCTGTTGAAACCAATTCCAGTTACAATGATGCAGAACAAATGCTCATCTGACCGCACACCAATATCCCTTTTTTCCCATCTTTCCTGGGAAGACTGGCTCATGTTACAGGATAAGATAATAGACAATAGACAATAGAGAATAGGTGCAGGAGTAGGCCATTCAGCCCTTCGAGCGTGCACCACCATTCAATAGGATCATGGCTGATCATTCCTAATCAGTATCCTCTTCCTGCCTTATCTCCATAACCCTTGATTCCACAAGCTTTGAGAGCTCTATCCAACTCTTTCGTAAATGAATCCAGAGACTGGGCCTCCACTACCC
>NW_025180773.1:0-2403 GCF_004010195.1 Chiloscyllium plagiosum | reverse complement strand
AGAATTTATTGATGTACTCTGTGGGGATGGATACGTTTCTGATGAGGCCGGTGTGGTTGATTCTTTCACTGTGGTTGGATGGGTTGCTGATGAATTCACTGTTACTGCTGACGCTTGTGTTGATGCAGGGGACAATTCAGATGCAGGCTCTGTTGATGATGAAAATTGTGTCACTGTTGAGTGGCTTCCCGGTGAAGACCCAGTTACCAATGAGACTGTTGAGGCTACTTGTGATGATCCCTGACTGGTTTCTGATGGAGACTCAGTTATTGATGAGACTTGTGTCACTATTGGGTGCAATTCCGAAGAATGCTCAGTTATGGATGTGACTTGTGCTGTTGTGGAATTGTTTTCTGATATTGATGAATTCCTTGACACACTCTGTGCTGACAAATAGTTTTCTGATAGGTCTGGTGTAACAGTGGAGGATTTCATTGTGATTAGAGTGTTTGGTGATGAATTCAGTGTTACAAATGACCCATGTGTTGGTGCAGAGGACAACTCTGATGAAGTTTGCGTTGTTGAAGATATTTGCGTTGTACTTGTCTTGGTGCCTGATGAAAACCCAGTTATCAATGAGAATGTGTTACTTTGTTCAGTCAGTGCTGAATGTTTTGTGATCGATGACACTTGTAAAGTTGTTTGACTTAATTCTGTTGAAGAGCCAGTTATTGATGGTACCTGTGCGGTGGTTGAACTGGACGCAGTTTCGAATGATCCTTGAGGTGTTGAGTGGATCAGTGATGAAGACATTGCCAGTGATGACATTTGTTCAGTTGTTGGATGTGTCTCTGATGAAGATATTATTACTGCTGATGTCTGTGTTGTTGGTGGATACAATTCTGGTGATGTCTCACTTATTGATGATTGGTGGGTATGTACAGCCTGGGATTGTGATGAAGACTCAGGTCTTGATGAGAATTGCAATGTTGTTAGATTGGATCCTCCTGTAGCAAGTGTCACTGATGATGTGTGTGCAGATAGAGGGGTTTCAGTTGAGGATGACGCGAGCAAAGAAAATTTGTTTTCAGTTGAGTGGGTCAGTGATGAAATCTGTGTCGCTGTTGACAGCTGTGATGTTGTAGATTGCATTTCTGATGAAGTCTTAGTTATTGATGACACTTGTGTCATTGTTGGATTGCTTTCTGATGATTTCAAAGTTTTGATAGACATGTTCCTTGTTGTTGGATGTGTTTGTGATGATGTCTCAGTTACTGGAGACTCTGGTGCTTCTCCTGAAGTACTTCCTGCTGAGCGGTCAGTACTGGATACTGATTGTATCCTTGTTGGCTGTGTTTCTGATGAAGAATGAGTCGTGTGTATCAATGGAGTTGTTGCTGAATGAGATTCAGATGACGATTGTCCTAAAACGGTTATTTGTGATGCTCCCTGACTGCTGTCCAGTAGAGACACAGATGTTGATGAGACTTGTGTCACTGTTGGATGTGATGATCCCTGACTGGTCTGTAACGGGGTTTCAATGCTTGATGAAGCTTCTGTTGCTTTTGGAAAGGATTCTGAAGAAGACCCAGTTATGGATGACACCTGTGCTGTTGTTGGGTTGTTTTCGAATGTTGAAGAATTTATTGATGTACTCTGTGGGGATGGATAGGTTTCTGATGAGGCCGGTGTAGTTGATTCTTTCACTGTGGTTGGATGGGTTGCTGATGAATTCACTGTTACTGCTGACGCTAGTGTTGATGCAGGGGACAATTCAGATGCAGGCTCTTTTGATGATGAAAATTGTGTCACTGGAATTCACTGTTACTGCTGACGCTTGTGTTGATGCAGGAGACAATTCAGATGCAGGCTCTTTTGATGATGAAAATTGTGTCACTGTTGAGTGGCTTCTCGATGAAGACCCAGTTACCAATGAGACTGTTGAGGGTACTTGTGATGATCCCTGACTGGTTTCTGATGGAGACTCAGTTATTGATGAGAGTTGTGTCACTATTGGATGCGATTCCGAAGAATGCTCAGTTATGGATGTGAATTGTGCTGTTGTGGGATTGTGTTCTGATGTGGATGAATTCCTTGATATACTCTGTGCTGACAAATGGTTTTCTGATGAGGCTGATATAACTGAGGAGGGTTTCATTGTGGTTAGAGTGTTTGCTGATGGATTCACTGTTACAAATGACCCATGTGTTGGTGCAGGGGAAATTTCTGATAAAGTTTCCGTTGTTGAAGATATTTGCGTTGTACTTGTTTTGGTGCCTGATGAAGACCCAGTTATCAATGAGAATGTGTTACTTTGTTCAGTCAGTGCTGAATGTTTTGTGATCAATGATACTTGTAAAGTTGTTTGACTTGTTTCTGTTGAAGAGCCAGTTATTGATGGTACCTGTGCGGTGGTAGAACTGGACTCAGGTTCAAATGATCCTTGAGGCATTGAATGGATCA
>NW_025180772.1:0-2403 GCF_004010195.1 Chiloscyllium plagiosum | reverse complement strand
AGAGTAGGAAATCTTTTGAAAGAGTGAAGAAAGCGTCACAGACAAAAGGCATAGCTTTGGACAACCTAATTATGCAGATCTGAGGAAGGAGTTGGCTCAGCATGGTTTGGGCAAACAACATTACAGCGTAGAGCTTCAGAGCATCTATGGCAACTGATTAGGGGGATGCGACATATGGCAGCATTACATTATCTTCGTGGGAGGAAGCAGAATTGTAAAACTGAGAAAAAAAATTCATCCGTGGATTAATAAGGAATTCATGGATAACAAAAAGCCAAAGGCGAGGGCATATCATACTCAAAAGGGTAATAGCACTCTCGATAATTAGGAGAACTTTAAAAGTCAGAAAGTGGTCGCTAAAAATGAAATCGAAAGAGCTAAATGAGCAAAAAAAAAACATATAAGCAGACACCTTTAATACTGATGCGACTTACATCAATACTGATACAAACAATTGAAGAGAGTACTGAAAGTAATTGATTGACCGTTCGAGAACGAAATGGCGGGCAATGAGGAGGAACTGAGAAATTCCAGAGGCAGTAAACCAAATTTTTGATGCTGTTTTCAAAGTGGAAAAAAGTAACTTTGTCTGAAAAACTGCAGTAACTACAGAGTAAGTTGGTGAAATTACAATAACTCGGGAGAAAATGTTCAGTGAACTGTTGGGTATAAATACATTTAAGGCCCCAGGACCTGATGGCTTGCATTGCAGGTAATTGAAGGAAGTGGCAGGGGAGATGCTGATTGCATTAGTAATGATTTTACAAAATACTCTGGATTGTGGACAATTATCAGTAGATTGGAACCAGAATAACATGACACCCTTTTTGAAAAGAGTATATACACAAAAAGTGGTGCGTATAAATTAAGTAGTTTCGTGTCTGTTGTGTGGAAATTGATTGAGTTAATACAAAATGAGGAAATATTAAGCACTAGGATTAACGAAGTGTCAGCATGGTTTCATGAAGGGGAAGCTGTGCTTGGAAAATTTGCTGAGGTTCTTTGATGATGTAACCTGCAAGGTGAATGATGGGAATGCGATGGACACAATATTCATAGACTTCCACATGGTGGCTGACAAAGTGCAGCACGGTAGACTGAATGAGGAGGTTAGCTCACAGGGGTTAAAGGGTGGAGAATTGGCTGGCATAGAGTATTAGCTGCCTGATGGAATGCAGAGAGTTGAGTTAAATGCGGCCTTCTGTGCATGGCGAACTATGATTATTGGGCCTTGACAGTAATCATTGATTCACTTGTCGTACCTCAACTAATTATATTCTGTATAAAATGACCTGGAAATGAATTCCTGGCATTTAATGCAAAATCAGGAAATTATTGATCGTAAAGACGTGTTGTTATACTTTTGTAAAGCTTTAGTAAGACCACACCTGGAATATTGTTTCTAGTTTTGTTCTCCTCACGGGAGGCAGGGTATGTTGGGATTGTATGCAATTCAGAGGATGTTCCTCAGATTGTTTTACGGTCTTGAACGGGCTGTCATCGGATCAGTATTTAAAAGACTTGGGCTTCTACTCGCTGCAGTTCAGAAGAATGAGAGCAGGTCCGAGTTGGGTAAAACAAACGCTAAAGCACATCTGCTAGCTGAGGTTTTTTTTATCGAATTATCCCCCTTGTAGAACAGTCTCAAACAATTGGTCATCGAGAGAGAGAGAGAATGAGCGGAGGCAGATTCAAAATTGAGATGAGGAGAAACTAATTGTCTCAGAGAGTTGTGAAACTGTGGCATTCACTGAAATAGTTCAGTGGTGGCATAACCAATTGACGGATTCAAGAGATAAATAAATTTGACAGAAAACGTGATAGTTAAATTATATGATACTGGAGTTGAGACCAGTATATGTTCAGTCATGATCATGTTCACTGGCGGAGCGGGTACTGAGGAATTGAGTTGCCTACTCCCACTTTGAAATATTCTTTTCCAGTTTTTCAATTGTAGCCAGGCCAGCGACCAGTTATTAACTTGGCTTCCTTTCGTTTTCTGCCACTGTCGAATTGATGACGTTGACGCGGAACTAGCGTATTTAGTTTCATAGTTGTTACAGACCAGGCCCTCAGAACATTTTTAAGCAGGTATCCCAGACGGCAAATTTGCTACTTGTCTCAGGTTAATGTATCATTAATATTCCCAGAGTGAATTAGCTGATCCGATCGCCATGGTTTAAACAAAAAGAATTAATTAGCAAATTATGGAGTGCAACAGAAACACCAGTAACTAGAATACCGGATAACTTAACTGATTCAAAAACGTAAGAGACGTCCAGACCTAAAGATGGTGCAGCGAAAATACGTGCTACAGTCTAACAAGGAACACATCACTTTGCAAAACGAGTAAGACTGAAACAAATTAGGCTTACAGGCTAGAAGTGTGAGAAAGCAAGTTCC
>NW_025180771.1:0-2403 GCF_004010195.1 Chiloscyllium plagiosum | reverse complement strand
TTTTGAAGAAAGAACAGTTGCTGCGGGGGAGAGCATGACAAATGAAATGCATTTAACGAAAGGAGACGAAAGAATAATCTCAGAGCTTTCTTATCAGATACAAAGACAACGACGCAATCAACATGTCTAGACGGATTTTTCACCATTTCCTGTACATTTTCAATAAGGAAAGCAAATTTTGCTCTATACTTCTGTTCAATTTCCTTTGCTAGAAATGGGAAATCACTTATCATTGATTTACTCAATACCATAATTGAGAAAGAAAAGCACGAGATCCATGTGAATGGCCGAAGTCAGGTGCAGTGAAGTCAGGAAGGGAAGAAATGTTTTGTAAATAAAGCTATCCGACAGCATCAGAGCACACTTTCAGTGGGACAGGATCAAGTTTAAACTGAGGTTAATCGAATGAGACAAAATATACTTGGATCGTAAACAGAGTCCAAGTGGCAATTAACATTTCTAGGATGAAGTTTTAATCGTTTTCCGCCATTTCTATGGTGGAGAATGATATTTTCTCTCTCTATTTCTGTACAATTAACATTGATTTTTAAAAAAAGCTTATCATTTATTTACTCAATACACTAATTTAATAAAAGAATGCATGGGATCCACTTGAATGGCTGAAGTAAAGTGCAGTGAAGTATGCAACTGGCAAAGTGTTTTGTCAATTAGAGTATCCAATGGTACAAGTTCGGATCTGGCACCAGTTTGAAAGCTGGTGAAGTGTGACTGCAAAAGATTCCTTTAGACATGTTAAGCAGAATGAGAGACTGTGCTCTGCTCAGGCAGAATGCATGAGAAATGTGGGAATTAAATTAATATTTTCTAAGATGTTTGGAACTCCATAACTAGCTGATGAAGAAGCAGCGCTCCTAAAGCTAGTGTTTGCAAACAGACCTGTTAGGTTAGATTAGATTACTTACAATGTGGAAGCAGGCCCTTCGGCCCAACAAGTCCAACACCGACCCTCCGAAGAGCAACCCATCCGGACCCATTACCCTACATTTACCCCTTCACCGAACACTACGGGCAATTTAGCATGGCCAATTCACCCAACCTGCACATTATTTTTGACTGTGGGAGGAAACGGGAGCACTCAAAGAACACTTCCTTCTTCATAAGATCAAAAAGGCCCATTCGAAGCTTTGCCCAAAAGTTCCCAAATGCTGAGATTTCTAAAATTGTTCCTTGACACTCGAGCTATTGTACAATATATAACTGTCAACAGAATGATGACTTCCACCTTAATCCTTGTTTTTATATTTAAAATATTTATCTCAAACAGTTATTCTTTCCCTGTATTAAAAAGATTACACTTAATTTTAAACCATGATTATGTAATTTTAAGGGATTGGGGCTACCATTTCTAAAGTCTCTGAGTAGCCTAAACAATGTTAGAACAGATTTATGTGAGTAGATAAGGATCATCCAAAATGATGCCAGAGCACAAAAGGGTTAATCTGAAAAAAATGCCAAAGCATTATAGATAGAAAATGAAAAATGACAAAAAATATCCTTGGTGCCGACTAAACACCACTTACCCCAGACTTCTCCATTTCTTCTTCCCGTAAATGTGAGCCATGAATATTGAAGCATGGATTTAGGAAGAAAGACAGAGAAGGATCACAAGCTCAGACAGAAAAGACAAGATCTCAGACATGCAGTAACAGATGCCAAGGGACATAACAGTCATCACAACATAAACTGACAGAGTCATAAGCAGAGTCTTAAATAAAAATATTTTTCAATCCAGTACAGTGACTTTCATCACTGTAGAAAGTACTTCATAAAACATTTAGTATGTTAATATTGAAAAATTGAAGGCGAGAATGAAATTATATTTTGTCAATGTTCTCTATAAAGAAAAATGCAGAAGTTATTCTAATCATGATATGGATAATTATACATGAATAGGAAAAGGTCATCTAATAATTCGAATGGACCTGTTGAACTAAAGCTTGGCGTTGTGTGATTTCCAACTTTGAAAATAACGTTGCGTTTCTCCAGAGAGCAACGGTTATGAAACTCAAGTGACGACAGCTTGACAGAATAAGGTAGTTTGGAATAATTGAAGCAAGAATGGAAGTGTTCTATTAATCGTTCATGCATTTAATAGTATACTATGTCAGTATTTTATCACACACTACAACCGCTCCAGGGCAGTTAACAATGAGGCACATTGCAGGAGTCACACTTGGTCCATTCCAGACATCAACCTCCCCTGTCTTGACATCTCCATTTCTATCTCGGGTGCAATCTCCAGGCGGATGAGTGCTAGAAAACCCACAGACTCTCCTCGCTTGACGAACGACACTCTTTCCCTGCCAACAGCAGGCAAGCAGTCCACTGCATTCACGTCATACTTCAGTCGATACTGCATCTGCTTGGATGAAGAGACATTCC
>NW_025180770.1:0-2403 GCF_004010195.1 Chiloscyllium plagiosum | reverse complement strand
ATTCAATGAAACAAACTGCACGCATTCATTCAACGATACAGACTGCACGCCTTAATTCAATGAGTAGAGCTTCTCTCATTCATTCAATGTGTCAAGCTTAACGCTTTCATTCAATCAAGCAAACTGCATTCATTGATTCATTGAATCAAACCTCAGTCGTTGATCCAACGAATCAATTATTTCAATGAAACAAACATTCATTCACTGCCACAAGCTTCACGCAATGTGTTAATGAAACTGAACACATTTATTCCATGAAACCAAGTGCACGTGTTAGTTGAATGAGTAGAGCTTCACTCATGTACTCCATGTGTCATGCTTAACGCTTGAATACAATCGAACACACGGCATTCACTCATTGATTGAATCAAACTTCAATCATTGATTCAATGAATCAAACTTGTTTCAAAGAAAGAAAAGTAACTCACTTATTTAGTGAATTCTACTGCACTTGTTCCTTCAATGAAACAGACTGCATATGATAATTCATTGAATAGTGGTAGTCTCATTCGTTCAATGTCACAAGTTTAGCGTTCTAATTCAATGCGTTCGGGCCTCTCTCATTCATTTAATGTGTCAAGCTGAACGCGTTAATTCAATCAAACAACTTTTACGCACAAACCTCGTGAATCAAACTGCACCCATTCATTCAATGAAATGCACTGCACTACGTATTCATAGCATAGAGGTCTTAACATTCATTCAATGCCACGAGAAACACGCATTCAATAAATGAAACAAACTGCACGCTTTCATTCAATGATACAAACTGCACGCCATAATCCAATGAGTAGAGCTTCTCTCGTTCATTTAATGTGTCAAGCTTAACTCATTAATTCAATCACGTATTTCGTAAAACCCGTGAATCAATCTGCATCCATTTATTCAATGAAATGCACTGCACGACTTATTCAGAGAGTAGATATCCTTCCATTCATTCATTGCCACGAGCAAAACGCACTTATTCAATGAAACAAACTGCACGCATTCATTCAATCATACATATTGCTCGCCTTAATTCAATGAGTAGAGATTCTCTCATTCATTCAATGAGAGAAGCTCTCATTACATTTTCATTCACTCAAGCAAACTTCATTCGTTGGCTCATTGAATCAAACCTCAGTCATTGATTATTTAGTGAATCATACTGCACACGTTCATTCAATCAAAGGCATGGCACTTGTCAATTCAATGCGTAGAGCTACTCTCATACATTCACTGCCACAAGCATCACGCACTTTGTTTATCAAACTGCACACATTCACTCCATGAAACAAACTGCACGCCTTAACTCAATGAGTCGAGCTTCGCTCATTCATTCAATGTGTCAAGCTTACCGCTCAAATTCAATAAAGCAAACTGCATTCATTGATTCGTTGAATCAAACTTCAATCATTGAACCAATGAATCAAACGTTATTCATTATTTCAATGAAACAAACATAACACACTTATTTAGTGAACCCTACTGCAATCGTTCATTTAATGAAACAGACTGCACGTGATAACTCAATGCAAAGTGGTAATCTCATTGGTTCAACGCCACAATCTTAGCGTTTTAATTCAATGAGTAGAGCTTCTCTCATTCATTTAATGTGTCAAGCTTACCTCTTTAATTCAATCAAACAAACGTATTTCGTAAAACCCGTGAATCAATCTGCATCCATTCATTCAATGAAATGCACTGCACGACTTATTCAAAGAGTAGAGATCCTACCTTTCATTCAATGCCACGACCAAAACGCATTCGTTCAATGAAACAATCTACACGCATTAATGCAATGATACATATTGCACGCCTTAATTCAATGCGGTGAGCTTCTCTCATTCATTCAATGTGTCAAACTAAACGCTCTAATTCAATCAAGCAAACAGCATTCATTGATTCATTGAATCAAACCTCAGTCATTGATCCAATGAATCAATTATTTCAATGAAACAAACTTAACACACTTATTTAGTGAATCAAACTGCACACGTTCATTCAATCAAAGACATGGCACTTGTCAATTCAATGGGTAGAGCTTCTCTCATTCATTCACTGCCACAAGCTTCACGCAATGTGTTAATCAAACTACAGACGTTCACTCCATGAAACAAACTGCACGCCTTAATTCAATGAGTAGAAGTTCTGTCTTCCATTCAATGTGTCAAGCGTACCGCTTCAATCTATTCAAGCAAACGTCAATCATTGATTCATTGAATCAAAACTCAGTCATTGATAGAATGAATCAAACGTTATTCATTATTTCAATGAAACAAACTTAACACACTTATTTAGTGAAGCATACAGCACACGTTCCTTCAATCAAAAGCATGCCACTTGTCAATTCAATGCGTAGAGCTACTCTCATACATTCACTGCCACAATCATCACGCACTTTGTTAATCAAACTGCACACAT